>NC_077231.1:178464165-178691665 GCF_027887165.1 Monodelphis domestica
TTTTAAGACTGATTATATTAATTATTGGTCACCAAGGATATCATTTATGAAAATCCTAATGAAACACTCAATTCAGAATGCAGTTTTATGGTAATTTAATTACAACAGGAGTAAGAAATTATTAGAGGGAGAGAAGGAAGCGGTTAACTCAACCTTCTGGCAGAGCCAGAGGGAGTTTAAGCCTTGGAGGGCCAAGGCAGGGAAGGGAATCAGTCCTTTCACTCATTTGACCGATCTGAAGGAAAGCTGCCTGCGGGCCTCCTCCCAGCTTGAGCTCCAGGAACGAAGTGGTGCCCAGCCCTCTCCACAGAAAGTGAGCAAACTCCAGAGGCTGTTCTCTACCTCACTTCCTGCGCCTCACACGTGCCAATGGTGGCTCAAGCTTGCCTTAGGACAGCCCAGGGGGAACAGTTAGTTGTTTCTGATTTGTCATTAGCTAGCACATGCCCATGTAGTGTAGGTGTGAACATTCTTGGGTGCTAGACCAAGCAAGATGGAGGAAATTTAAAAATCACAATCCCCCCTGGTGATGATTAGGGGACTAGTCTCCCCAACTGATCACTAAACATAAGCATCCTGCACCCAAAAAAATTCTAACTGCAGGTATATATAAAATTTTACCCTCTAAGAGGAAAACTACAATAGTTGTAGACAAGGGGAAATAGAGGAGCAAGACAGCAAAACCAATGTTCTGCTGGGCGCATTGACAAAAGCCAATTAGGGGGCAGTCCCCTTTGGCATAAGAGTGTACATTCAAAATAAATGTTCAATCAACTTTCAGTTCAATCAACTGTACCCCAAGGTTCATTCTGGATCTTCCTGTAGTGTAAGGGTTTAGATATCTTTCTGCAAACAGACATGTATATTCTAAAGAAGAATTCAAAACCAGTATCAAAATATCAAAAATCTATGTATACAAAATTTTGAGAAAGCAAAAATAAATTTCTCACAGGCCCCTGTATTAGGGTCCAGTTAAATAATTTCTAATCCCACAAGTCTGTAGAACAGAATGCAGTAATATTTCACTTACCCATTTGCAGCCAAGGCTACAGGAAGTTGCCATACTAAAGGAGAGAGAAATGGATCAGATTTTTTTTTAAAGGGAAGTGTCATCCCTAACTTGGCTCCTACTTGGCTTCTATAATCTAGTCTCTTTTCTATCTTTCGTAGTGTGGCAAACTTTCTGTAGTCCTGGCTATGGACTGGGTAAATGCATCATTGCTTAGATCATTTTAATTGGGCCCTGATTCAAGGACCTGTTATAGATTTACTTTTCCTTTACTTGGAATTTTTATACATAAGAGTTTGATAGTCTATATTTTCATCCAGAAATTTTTTTTTACTTGGATTTTTCTGATGTCTTTTTAATTTCTCTTCCCAATTGATTCATATACCTCATACCTCAGCCATGCATCTCTAAGTGATTCTGTGTTTTTCAATCACCCTCTTCATGGGGAAATGTAAAAATATTATTTTAAATTGCAAAGTTTAAATTCCTTTTAAGAAGAATTTTAGGTTAAGAAACATGTTACCTCTCTGAATCCAGAAACTGAACTGTTTGGAGAAAACACCATGAAGATGCCTCCAGACCACAAGCTGCATGAGAAGATCAAGAATGAACTTTGGGTGTGGTTGATTGAACATTTATTTGTATGTATATTTTCATGCCAAAGGGGACTGCCCCCTAACTGGCTTTTTGTCAATGCGTCTAGCAATTATTGGTTTTGTTCTTTTTTCCTCTTATTCTCAAATTATTGTAATCTTTAAGTTGATTATGTTTTCATGATCCTTTTGGGGAAAACTTTTCCCAAATGATCAAACGGAGAAATGTAAAATGGAGATTTGAACCCCGGACTTCAATTCCCAGAAGCCCTTGGAACTTTTTTCTGGCTCCCAGAATTCCCTCTAATTTCCCTGAGTCCTCACCTGAGTTCGAGAACACAATGGCTATTTAAGCTGACTGTACTGCCTACTCTCTCTCAGCTTCCCCTTCTAGGGACATGCAGCTCTCTACCTAGCCAGCAAAATGTAGGTTGCATGTACTTTTCCTTATTTTGTATTTTCTTTATTTCTTAATCTTTACTAAACCTCTAAAATTATAATACTTTTATTACTAGAAACTAAATTTTAATTGCTATAGAGAGAGATTTGTCATGTTCTCCCTGGCCCAGGGGATAGAACCAGTAGGAACAAGGGGTGGAAGTTGCAAATAGGTAAACTGATGCTTGATTCAGACCTTTTTTTTTTAACAATTAGAGCTATCCCAAAGTGGCATGGGATGGCTAGGAAACATAGTGATTTCTCATCACTGGAAGTCTTCAAAGACATGCTGGAAGTCTATGAGACAGAAACAATGTAGATGGGATCCTTGCTAACGTATAGGTTTGAACGAATAGTCTCTGAGGTCCCTCCCAACTCTGATAATCTGTGAATTGGAGGAGGGGGAATAATTGGGCATCCTATCCTGTCCTAAGACCAACTCAAAATCATTTATACCTTCGTCCCAACTATTAAATTTAAGAAATGCTTACCTCTTATGCCATTTTCATTACAAATTGTTTGACTTTTTTTCTTGGTCTCCTGAATTTTGAATTAATATTTTACTAAAGTGAATACCACAGTTGGGTGGCAGAAGGATTCCAATTTATTTACATTTATTTGTAACAGAAGGACCTGGTTAGTTAGGTTCTCTATACTTTGGTTCTCTGGACATTTCTTTAGAGCACTCTAATTAATGTATTTTATGAAATTAATTTGTATTTTGATATAGCAAATATAATATTATATATTATAATAATATATACTATATTGCCATAATATCTTTTTTAACCCTTACTTTCTGTCTTAGTAACAACTTATAAAGATAAAATGGCAAAGGCAAATGGGACTAAGTGGCTTTTCTAAGGTCACATAGCTAGGAAGTTTCTGAAGCGAAATTTGAGCCCAGATCCTCCTGATTCCAGACTTGGCACTCTATCCTTTGTCCTACCTAGCTGCTCCAATACCATAGTACTTTATGAAGAAGAATGATCATCTACAGCAGACTCAGAAGTTCATAGTAACCACAAGCCCATTCACACACGTGATTGTGCTCTCTCTCTGTCTCTATCTGTCTCTCTGTCTCTGTTGCTCTGTCTCTGTCTTTCTGTCTCTGTCTGTCTGTCTGTCTCTCTCTCTGTCTCTGTCTCTCTGTCTGTCTGTCTGTCTGTCTGTCTCTCTCTCTCTCTCTCTCTCTCTGCCAAGAAAAGAGAGGGAAATTAGCCATCTAAGGTCCTACCAGAAGTTACTGGTTTCTTGAGTAGCCACTGATTCTAAACATTAAGTTTCCTCACTCTTTGGATAAAATCCAAAAAGAGTACATTGAAGGTGATTATTAGCATTTCAAAAAAGAAAGGAGGAAAAAAGGATGTCTGCTCTACTACAAGATTCCCCCAGGAACTCCTGGTAAAATAACCATTATTTCTGTGATGGGGAAAAAAACAGATATTTTTGAAATGCAGCATGCACTATTTGTCATGCAGAAACACATTCCCAGCATCTTGCCTCACTGTGTGTACACTCAGTGGCTGTAGTTAACACATCCCTTGATATGTCTCCTTGTGCAAATTAGACCTAGTTGTCTCAGAACAGAGTCTGCCAGAAACAACTGCTGTTTCATGATTCCCACTCGTTCAGTAGTAGAATAGCTGTTCAGAGGAGAGTAGAATGTGAGAAAAAAAGATCAGCACCTGTTTGCCATTTATATTAATTTCAGGGTACTTCTTAGAATTGCAAAAGCTAACAGATAGTCATAATGTGTTGTGACAATCTCTGGTTAAATGTCAAGCATGAAAAAGATTTGGCTGGTCTCCCTCTAGCAAACTAGAAGGGGAGAACCTAATGGCTAGTGCCACCTATGAACTGAACTGGCTTGGGCATACCCCCTTGGGGGCATACACATTCTATGTGTGAGTGTGTGTGTGTGTGTGTGTGTTTGTGTGTGTGGATTTGGGGCAGGTAGGTGGCTCAGTGGATGGAAAGCCAGACCTGGAGATAAAGGGTCCTGAGTTCATATTTTCCCTCAGACACTTCCCAGCTGTGTGACTCTGGACAAGTCACTTAATGCCCATTGCCTAGCCCTTATCACTCTTCCTTCTTTGGAACTGATACTTAAGAGTATTGATTCTAAGTCAGAAGATAAGGGAATTTTTTTTTTAAGTACATATATTTGTTTTGAATGTTTTTATCAAAAACATTACCAAGAACATCAGTATAACCAACTAAATTTGTCTAATATCTAGTTACTTTTCAATTAACTAATTTCAATCAAGAAAGAGCCATAACAATTTACCTATTTGCTTCAAGTCCTCATCAGAATTCTCTGTTCATTCTCATACACTTTTCCTCTTGATGTTCATTTCTATTCTCCTGCATTATTTGAAGTCTTTCCAGATTTCTTTATATCTCTCATTCTTAACAGTATCCACTATGTTACAGAATTCCATGACATTCTTCTACCACAGTTTATTTAATCATTCCCTTATTACTGGATCTTTAGGCCATCTCCAGCTTTTAGTGATTATATATAATACTGGTACTGACGTCTTAGAACAAATAGCTTTTTTTGTTGTTCAGGGTGTATTTCCAATGCCAGATCATTTTATAGCTTTTATCATATACTTTTACTTTTTTTGGACTGCAATCCAAAAAGATCCTACAGAACTGCAATTCCATCAGCAATGAATGAGTGTACCTCTTCCTCAACAGTCCAGCAACCTTTATTTTTTTCTGCTTTTAATTCTTTGTCATCTGAGCAAACTAACAATGAAAGGCACTTTCTGTTTTATGTCTTCTGCATTCAGTGACTGGTCTGACTGGGAAGAACACCCTGTCTGTGCCGTTTGCTTGTTTTGTGAAAAACAAGCAGGTACTACTGAAAAATTACATACCCATATGGAGGTAAGATGTTGCATTGGTTCATTTGATTTGTACTTTGCTATCTATATACGAGTAATGCAGATTGATACTTCAGCCTTAAAAGCCTAGGAGAGGTTCTGTCCTGGAGGTAATATTCAGGAATATGGCAGCAGCACATTATCCATTCGATGCAATCCAGTGATATGACATGTGTGGCTAAGCTTTTAGGAGAATTTTAGTATACTTCTAACCCAGAAAGTCAAATATGAATCAAGATCAAGCGCTCAGACCAGTTTAGGTGTATCGAAATCCTGAGTCTCATCCCAGTGCATCCTGACCTAGGTAGAGAGGTAAATATCTATTCTAGTCTGTACAAAGCTATAGTGGAAGCCATGTGAAAAACATTTTTTTTCTTTTTATAAAGAAAACTGGAAATATCCCATAGCTGAGTTTCCCTTTTCATTTGCAACAACTTATTGCCATTTTATAAGAAAATTAAGAGTGCAAAATGAATGACGTTAGACTCATTTATCATCCTAGAAGGCAGTCATGGGGCCATGAAGGTTCACTCATATGGAGGCAGAGCTCTCTCAAGCAGGAATCCTCTTCATACCCAAAGCCTAAGAAATGATGTGGCACCTGGTGACTTTCACAGGTGAATGCATGTGAAATTCATAGACGTGTAGCGTTCAAGAACTTAGAAGTTACCCTCCCAAATGATGGAGAATATTGAATGCATCAGCACTAACAGATAGCTATCCAGCCTCTACTGGAACATTTTATGATGAAGTATCAGGAATATAAATTTTCATGTATATGAACTTGGGCCCCTAGATGGATTTGGCATCAGGAAGACCTGAGTTCAAATCTCATCTCAGATATTTTCTAGCTGTATAACTTTGGGCAATTCACTTAATCCCTCTCAGTCTTAGTTTCCTCATCTGTAAAACAGCACCTTACCTCACAGGGTTATGGTAGAGGTCAGTGATATAACATTAGTAAAGCAATGGGCAAACCTCACAGTGCTATATAAATGCTAGCAGTGATAATGACAATTACAATGAGGATGAACTTACCAAAAGCATTAAGTATCTATTTCAACATAGCTCCTATGCCAGACATTGTCGAAAGTGATTTAAAGAATAGTTATTGCAAACTTGTGAGCATATAAGTCAAAACAATAAAATATCTCCAAACCGGCATGCTCTGGGCTTGGGGATCTTTGGGTAGAGAGAAAAAAGCACTTATTTTGGAGTCGGAGGACCTAGGTTCAAATCTTGTCTCTATTAAACTCATCTTGGGCAAATTGCTTTCTGGACTTCAGGTTCCTTATGAATAAAATAAAGGAGTCGGACTAGATGATCTCCAAGTTCCCTTTCCTCTCTCACTCATAGATACTATAGCTAAGAAGAAAAGATCTGTAATCTTGATAAGAAGTCCAATCTGAGTCAAAATCTGATCCTGTTCAACCCAGAAGCCTTAAGAATCTAAACTAGATCAGAAAAAAAGAACCAAAAAAAGTCTAGTGAAAACTCCAAAGAACATAAGAGAAGTTGGATCCAAAAAGCACAACCTTTCCTGTGCCTGGACCCCTTTGTTAGTTAAACCTGATGAAGCCTCGGAACCCCTTCCCAGAATAATATTTTTAAATATATAATACACATAGTCATGTCACCTCCCTCCCAGCCCCCAGCTCAATAAACTCCAGTGGCTTCCTATTGCCTCCAGGAACAAATACAAAATGCTCCATTTGGCATTCAAAGCCCTTCATAATCTAGCCCCCCTCCTACTTTTCCAGGCTTTTTACACCTTATTTTCCCCAGTGTGTACTCCTGACCAATAGAAGCCTCCTGCCTGCTCCATGATCAAGACACTCCATCTCTTAGCTCCAGGCATTTTTTCTCCCTCCGGTGCTCTGACTACTGGTATCTTTGCTCCCTTTAAGTCCCAACTAAAATTCCATCTCCTACTTTCTGGCAGCCTTCCCCAACCCCTCTTAACTCCAGTGCCTTCTCTATTGTTTCCAACTTATCCTATTGTAGCTTGCTTTCTATATTATTTGTTTACATCTTGTCTCCCCCTTTAGAATGTAAGCTCCTCGAGGGTAGAAACTGTCTTTTGACTTTTTTTGTTTGGCACTTAGTAGGAGCTTAATACAAGTTTAATGATTATAAAGAAATCAATTCTATTGAATTACAGTTAAGAAAATAATTTTCAAAAACTAATTCGCAGACCCCAAGTGGAGAACTTCTAATTTATGATGTAGTATGGTCACAAGAGCTTAACATTTGTGAAAATAGGACAAAATCACAACATTGGAAAGGGTTTCCAAGGTTAGCTAATTCCATCCACCTTCTTGAATCCCCCACGTAGCCTCCCTAGCAGGTATTTCATAAGGAATAAGAGGGTTTATGTTAGAGAAGTCAAAGAAGTCAGTGTATTTTATCGAGAGTAAAGAAAAAAAGGGAAACTTTTCAAGGTTATCTTTCTCACTTTGTAAGTGTAGTAGGTTTCTGGTACCGTAATACCAAGAGAGGGAGTGACACATTGCTTCTGGGAGTCTGACACCTTTGGTCAGATGATAGAATACATTCAGAAATAGTCCTACCACTGCCATCACTGATGCTTCCAGGCCATGTCATCAATTCATGCTGAGCTGGGTTCAATAGTACTTAGATTTTAGAGAATTCAGAAAAGGGTGAGCCCTCAAGGAGCTAAAACTCCTAGAACTGCTTGGTAAATGCTCTGTTTAAAACTTAAACACAAATGATGAAAAAATCTCCCAGATTACGTATATGTGTGTATCAATGTATATAAATGAATAATGAATGTTTATTTACAGGATGCACATGAATTTGATCTTCTGAAAATAAAATCAGAACTTGGTGAGTATGGCATAGTCTATCTGCAATAATACATTTTCCATTAAGAGTCCTGTAAAACATCCTCCAATCTGGTATGTGCTTTTATTAGGTATTACTAGATGGTGACAAGATTGTCTTTTTAGATTCTTTTTTTCTTTTGTTGTTGTTTTAGGTATATGTTAATGGGGTGGGGAGAAGGGGAGAGAGAGAATGTCATCCTTTATGGAGTTTGAGAAGATCTAAATCCACCTACTTTTAAACTATCATAGTACTCTGTAGGCAGAAATGGAACCTATGCCCCAGTGTTTTCTGTTTTATACAGGAGAATTCTATCTAATTATAATAATTAGTAACTGCAATTAAAGTTGGATAGGTAATATGGCAGGATGGATAGGGGGATGATGATTTTGGAATCAGAAAACTTTGTTATCCATTCATGTCCAACTCTCTGTGAACCCTTTTGAGTTTTTATTGGCAAAGATACTGGATTGGTTTGCTGTTTCCTTCTCCAGCTCATTTTACAGATGAGGAAACTGAGGCAAACAGTTAAGTGATTTCTCCAAGGTCATATAGCTAGCAAATCTAAAACCAGATTTGAACTTAGAAAGGTGAGTCTTACTGATTCCAAACCCAGTCCTCTATTCACTACACCACTACCTGCCCCAGAGTCAGGAAAACCAGAGTTCAAACATTGTTCTAATATATATATATATATATATATATATATATATATATATATATATATATTGATTATGTAACCACAGGTGATCCTTTAACTTCCCAGTGTGCCAGGCAACTATCCAAGACTGAATTACAAATGTAATTCCAATGTGAATCAGTGGGAGAGTTTTCAAGCTAATTATTCTCCACACCCATGAAATCACATCTGAAGTCCTCTCACGTTTTCTGTCCTACTCCCCCACCCTCACTGAAACTGAAGGCAATTCATTACAAAAGTATATCCCTATAGCCTGGACATACATGGATTCCTGGTCATATGGCCCACTATTGAGAAACATGGCCCTTCCTCCCTAACATGTGCTGTATATTTATTTGTAAATCAAGACAAAGAAAAGTAGTAACCATTTTATCTTCTCTTGCTATAACTGAACACTACTGAGTATTGTTAAAAATATATATAAATAAAATTTAAAAGTCTGGAATCACAGATATAAAGGATTATTTAATTTATTTTCTTTATTGATGACCCTTTGAGAACCTCAACCTTCTTTGGCATAAGACTCTTAGAAGGCCACATCTCAAGAATTCGATAGTTTATGGTAACAAAATTTTGACATCTAGTGAAAAGCAATTTTTCATGAATTTGTATAAAGAATATGTTTTGTTTTTTTCTTTATTTATTTTGTCTTCTAACCATTTTTCAAACAAAACATTGTGAATCTGTTAAATACTAATGAATATCTTCCAAAAAAAAAAAAAGAATTCTATACTTGTACTTAATATAGAACCACTGAGAAAAAATATCCACTAACTGAAACACCTAAAGTCAATCTATGAGATCCACAAACACACCCAAAGGATGCCTCCTACAGAGTATGAACTGCCAATGGTGCCCATCTGTTCCCTGAGGCCAGAGGAGACAAGCATTATAGCACGAAGGAACCCAATGACTTGCTTGCCAATAATAGATACAAACACAAATGGTCATTTGCCTCTCAGCTTACTAGACTTTGGTAGCTTTTCTCTTTGGTTACATCATACTACTGAAATCATACATGTGCTTCTTTCTTAGGTCCAACGCTCTCCAACCCAACCGCTCCCCCTATAATAATTCATGTTTTAAAACCCTTCTCTTCTGTCTTATAATCAATACTCTGTGTTGGTTCCAAGGCAAAGGAGTGGTACAGGCTAGGCAGTGGGATCACACAGCTAGAAAGTGTCTGAGGCCAAATTTGAACCCAGGACCTCCCTTCCCTGGGCTTGGCTTTCAATCCACTGAGCCATCTAGCTGCTCCCACCTAATGCATTCTTAATCCTTCTTGGGGTACTGTGAAAGGTCTAAAGACCTTTTAAACAATTATAAAGTGCAAAAACAATTGCCTAATGAGTCATCTGGCATGATTTTACCTTCCCAGGATTAAATTTCTACCAGCAAGTGAAGCTGGTCAACTTCATTCGGAGGGAAGTTCACCAGTGTCGATGTTATGGCTGCCATTTAAAATTTACATCCAAAGCAGAATTAATAAATCACATGGAGAAGGTCAAGCATATATCAGTGCTTCCTGAAAGAACCACATGGGATCAACCACAGTAAGTATTGTTCCATCGCGTGCACACATCTTCCTACCTTTCACATTTCTGTATTTTTAAATTGCTGAAAAACTGACCAGCCAGTGTATAATTGCTTAGATGTGCATTAATGATCTTCTAAGCATCCCCTCTCTCATTTAGACTGGTTGGGGGGGGAGTGGGGGGAGCCTGGAACTGCTGTGTAAGATCTTGTATATCCCATGGATAACACCAGTTCAGAAGGCTCCTGAGAAGTTGAGTTTCCCTTGGAGATCCCAGTATGGGAGCTCAGGAACTTATATTTAAAGCTAAAAGGAACCTTTGGAGGCAGTCTAGTCCTTCATTTTACAGATGAAAAAACTGAGGCCTGGAGAGGTGAGGTGACTTATTTAAGGTCACATATCTAATGAGTGACAGAGATAGGATTCAAACCCATGTCCTCTGATTCTAAATCTCCCTCTCCTCTTCATTGGCAAAGTTCTGTGAACTCTATCCATTCTCATGGGTAGGTAGATTCCTTAGTGAAGAATCCAGTGAATTCCCAGTATCATCCCTAGGCTAGAAGAGGTTCCACCATGGCTAGTAGGCATCTTCCCATGAGGGTGGAAAACCCAGATGAATTCATTCTAGGTATCTTCAGATGTCTTCTTGACTATCAAATGGAAGTGGGAGTGGGCTTGTTCTATATTTTTCCAAAAACCACAAATGCTTGAGCAAATGAGTGAGTTACAGAAAGGCAAGCAAATTCCTTTACAGCTCAGTAAAGGAACTGACCATCTCATGAGAATGAGGTTTTTTTTTTGTTCATGGAAATATTCAAGTAAAGACTAGATAGTTATCTGCTGAGTATAGCCCAAAACAGATTGAAAGGTAACTGGGAAATAGTTTTTTTTTTAATAAATAAAAATTAAATAAAACAAAATAATATAAAAATATAATAAAACAAGTAATATACAAATGTAATAGCTATATAATCTCTCATAGTGTGTGTTATAATTATAGATAAGAGATAATATGTATACATTATTTTCTTTTTTTTTCCCATGGTTACATGATTCATGTTCTCTCCATCTCCTCTTCTCTCCTCCCCCCCTCCCAGAACTGACAAGCAATTCCACTGGTATACATTATTTTCTAAGTCAATATAAGGCCAACAGGGATCCTTACATATGACTTAGTGGCCCCTGTTTCAATTTGAGTTTGACACCACTGGACTTAAATGATCTCCCAACATCGCTTTCAATTCTAACGTTCCATGTTGCTCTGCCAACTTAGCCTAAAGTATTGCATCTTACTATCATTTTCTCTTTTTTTTTTCTCCATCCTTTCCCCCTCTATGGGATTCCCCAAATCAAGGTCAACTGAGAGGCAGCATAGTTCATAAGAGTACTGGGTTTGAAGTCAGAAGAGATCCAGGTTCAGGTTCTTACAGTTTCCCTCCCTGAGGCTCTGTTTCCTCATCTGTCAACTAAGGATAATTGATATCTGCAGGACTTAATAGGAGAACATGTATATATAAAGTACTTTGCAAACCCTATGTCATCACAAGCTCTTATTTCCCAAAAATGACTCTGACAGTGGCAGCCAGTCATTGCACTCAATGATGGTATTCAGAGTTCAGTAGCTTGCTGACCATTCATCAGTGGCCACAGCCAAATGTACTGATAATATGCCAGAATGTTCCAGTACCTTCGCTGTAGACTGTTCTTTTCTTTCGGTCCACTCCATTCCAACAAACATCTGTTAAATGGCTGTGGTATACAGAGTTCTGAGGTTACAGAGACAAAATAAAAAGTCACCCCTACCCTGAGTGCTTTTTTGGGGGGCCCAGTATCTAAGTTTGTTTCTGGCTCTTAAATTCTGCACTCTTATAATCTATAAGTAGAAGTTTGGCTGGAAGGGTAGTGATAGGAAACAAGCCTGGAAAAGTAGACTCTCCTCCCCTCTGTTCTACTCTCTTCATTTTGTTCCTTCCCTGTTGCTTCCATCTTTCCATGAGAGCCCCCCTCCTTTCTTCCCTTCCATTATCTTTCTTGCCCCATCTGTTTTTTATTCATGTTTCCTCTCCAAAAATTTAGACAACATTCCTTCTCTTGGATGTGGATACCAATTGTCTACTTCACTTTCCCTGAGATCCTGTGTAGTAATGGGTAAGAATGGAATAGGAATGTGTCCTGAATTCATCTGAAAACTTTTTTTTAAACCAATAGGAATTATTCTAATTTTGGAGTGTGGCCATGATTCCTTAACCTTTCATTTCCTCTAATTGGTTTGATGTCACCCAGGGAACAGCTGGGCTTCCATAAGTCTATTATGGTGGTCCTTTTCCCCTCAGTCATATGGACTTAGAAAATTTGGATGCTGGCTAACCTGGAAAACTGACCCAGAAAGGAAAGGAGGGAGCCAAGTGGGCAAGAATCCCAGGGCTTGGGGACAGGGAAACTCCCTTTACTGCCACATATTAGGAAGAATTGCTCTGGAAGGAAAAGGAAGCATGACATTTTGGAATGCACTGGGATTGTTCCTGGTCATCGTCCAGCTTGAGGTTGTCTGCCAGTGAAAAATGAAGTGTAGACAATTCAGATGTTGTCTTGCTTGCAGTATTTACAAAATTCAGCGTACATTGTTGGCAAGTGTTTCAGCTCTCACTGTCAAAAACAGAATCAACTACAACTGACTGCAATTGTCCGTTAAGGATGAGGCTATTTAACTCATTTGTGGTTGTGTTTTCAGGTATTACTTTCCAACCTATGAAAATGACAGCCTCCTTTGTGCGCTCTCTGACAGCGAAGGTGACCTGAGTGCTGAGGGCCTGAAGGAAGATGACATCCCCATCATCAGTGAGGATGTGTCCCGTCTCCAGGCTCTGAAACAAAGCAGTGTTTTGAACCAGTTGCTACAAGAAGGCTCAAAAAAACAGAGGAAACTATAGCTGCTGGCTTTTAAACCCAAACACAGAAGGACAGTTCAGATTTCAACATAGGATTTAAACCTAAAAAGGACCTTGAGGATCAACTCATCCAACCCCCCTCATTTTAGAGATGAAAAAGCCCCAAAAAAGGGTTTCTGCTTTACCCTGGAGAATACCAGGAGTAACTAGCAGAACCAGTATTTGAACTCATGTTCTAAGATTCCAACATAAGAGATCAATCAACAAAGAAGAATTTTGATCCAGAATTGAGCAGGTTATTATTTGACATAAGGTCACCTACTAGGGAGAATGAAGTTCGGACAACTCAAATGTATTTATTGTTTTACAATGCTTGTAACTTCTTCATAAACAATTCTGAATAAAACTCCCATCTAAATCATTCTGTAAAATTGTAGCTTTTCACAGTGTATGTACCAAGCTTTTGGGAAGATGACTGAAGGCACAGGGCACTCCTGGAATTAAAGCATAGGATAAAAATCTCCCATCTCCACACCTTTGACCAAACATTCCCTCAAATTAAAATATATTTCTTCCTTCTCCCCTCTGCCTCAAAGAATCCTTAGCTTTCTTCAAAGATGAGCTCAAGTGACACCTACAGGAAATGAGAAAAAGCAAATCTTTTTTGTACCCACTTCAGGAACATATTTTTTATGTTTCCACAAATGTGTATTGACTTGCTCTCATCTTAAAGGTCAGAACCTTTAAGTTTTTGACTTGCATTTAAAGCTTATAAAATATGGATCCAACCTACCTTTATACAATGATTTTTAATTAATTAATTTGTCACATTAAAAATACCCAGTTAACTCCCTCTTCTTTCCACATGGCAGAATGCATCATTTGACCAAAAGATTTGTGTATATATAAAGCTATCTTACTTATTTCTATTTATGAGTTCTTTCTCTGGAGGTGGATATACCCAAGTCATTCTTCAAACAATGTTTCTGGTCCTGTATATAATGTTCTCTTGGTTCTAAAATAATTTCCTCCCTCCACTCTCTCTGTCTCTGTCTTTTTCTGTCTCTGTCTCTGTCTTTTTCTGTCTCTGTCTTTCTCTCTGTCGCTTTCTCTTTCTCCCTCCCTCTATCTGTCTCTGTCTGTTTCTCTTTCTCTCTCTCTCTCTCTCTCTCTCTCTCTCTCTCTCTCTCTCTCTCTCTCTCTCTCTCTCTCTCTCTCTCTGTCTCTTTCCCTCCCTCCCTCTCCTCCCCTGATTCTCTGTCTCTCTGTCACTTTCTCCCCCACCCCCACCCTGTCTCTCTCTCTGGCTGACTGTCTCTGTCTCTCTGTCTCTCTCTGTCTCTCTCTGTCTCTGTCTCTGTCTCTCTGTCTCTCTCTCTCTCTCTCTCTCTCTCTCTCTCTCTCTCTGTCTCTCTGTCTCTCTCTGTCTCTCTCTCTCTCGTCTTGTCTCTCTCCCTCTCCCCCCAACACAACATTCCATCTCCCACCTCCATCCCTCTTCCTTACCAAAGTTCAGCTTAATTACTCCCTCCTCCAAATAGTCTTTTCTGATTTCATCCCAGTTGTAAATGGCCTCCCACCCAACCCCTGAAATAGTTTCATATATTTACTGTAGGTATCTTTTCATGTTTTGGTCTGGACGTGTGTTGTTTCCTCTCAGTAGTATAAAAGCTTGAAAGCAATGTTTATCTCACTTTTCTATTTGTCATCCCAGCACCTATGTGGCTCATATGTAGTAGTTACTTAATAAATTCTTTTTGAATCTTGCTCTAGAGTCAGAATACAGCAATATACTTCATAAATGTTTTCTTCTAGACCCAAGAGCTATGATGCTGGAAGGGATATGGTTATCTCTAGTTTTTCAGTATAGGTCCATCCAGTGGAATGTCTTTGTTACAATGTTTTCTAGGATGCCTTTGCTTCAGTGGTATGCTTACATTTGGGAAATTTTTAAAAGTCTTGTAGGAAAACAGGCTGCCTACCTGGGTACCGAAAGCCAAATGATTCATATCCCCAGAGAAAATAATTGTCTCCATTACTCCAACACTAATCTTACTTGGAATTTGATGTAGGTTTTATTTTGGCCTACATGTCATTGTAGAAAGACACAAAGAAGAAGATTATGACAGACTTTAGATGCAAGCAAAAAAAATGTTTTTAAAAGTACAATTGTCTTTGTAAAGAGTTATTTCTTAAATTTATGTAAATTATAAGATTTCTAAGCAATACTAAATAGCGGAACCCCCTCACCTAATTTTGCATATTTTCAGAATTTTCCATGACACTAAAATATTTTTTGAAGACAGTAAGTTAATACGTGAAATACTCATTTATATCCATGGAAGAAGTTTTCATACCATGAGTTTCCCACATTTATGAAATCACAGATTGGTGGCGCCAAAAAAAATGCTTTTCTTTGTACTATTTGTTCAGTAATCAAGTATTTTTGGATTCAAACATTTGATAGTTTCCTGATCATGATACTCTGAACCAATGTTTTTATAGGGGAAAAAAATAGTACTAAGACTTCTTATAGAATGGTTACACTTTACCCATTCTGACTAGGCTTTCTTTTTTTTTTTTTTTAACCCTTGCCTTCCATTTTGGAGGCAATTGACTCCAAGGCAGAAGAGTGGTAAGGGCTAGGGAATGGGGGTTAAGTGACTTACCCAGGGTCACACAGCTGGGAAGTGTCTGAGGCCAGATTTGAACCTAGGACCTCCCATCTCTAGGCCTGGCTCTTAATCCACTGAGCCACCCAGCTGCCCCCCCCTGACTAGGCTTTCTAAATGCCTCCCATCCCAAGAGTATGTTGGATCAAAAGGGAAAAAATCCCTGACTCAGGAATTATTTCATTGTCCTGTTGGCACACATTTCCTGTCCTGCTGATTTTAACAGTCGGTAACTGAAGAGAAAACTCAACAGATCCTCATTATTCAGCAGAAATATATATTGAAAAAGTATTTGCAAAATCAACTATTTGCAAAGTCCAGTAATGTGGGGAATACAAAGCTATATGTCATGGTCCCTGCCCTCAACGGGTTTACAATGTAGTAAGAAAGATTTGCTGTCCAATAACAGACTTTCTGTCCAAACCTTATTTAGCTATTCACCACCTCCATACCTACACTATACTTACACTGCAGTGAATTTTTTTGGAAATTTTTCATGGAAACTTTCTTGAATTTTTTGTTGGAAAAGGTGAGGGACTTTTCCATAAAATAACCTTATGATAAGTATATATCTTTCCCTAGAAATCATAATATTAATCAACTGTAAACGATCTAACTATAGTATAAACTCTGCCTCAGATTTCTCCCCATTCTAATCCATTATACAGCTGCCCAAATGATTTTGCATAAATATATAGCTGACCATGTCATGCTCCTTCTCAATTCCTCTGGCTCCCCATTTGCTCTAGAATAAACTCTGGCTTTTAAAACCTTTCACAACAGACTAGCTGCATCCTTTCTTTCCAGCCTCATTATGTATCATTACCCTTCCTCCTCACCCTGTTCCTCACACATGAAGTTCTATCCCCATCTCCCATACTTGAAACGCTTTCATTCCTCACCCTCTACCTCATGGAATCCTTTTCCTCTAAGATGCAGCTCAAGCCGCCACCTTCTATATGAAGGGTTCTTAAGTTGGGATTTGTCCATTTTTTCTATAAATAGTTTTAGAATTATGCTTCCTTATAACAGGTTACCTTTATATTTCCCTTATGTATTTTACACACACAAAAAGGTATCTTATACATTTAAAAACATTATTCTGACATGAGGTCTATAGGCTTTACCAGACTACCAAAGGACTATGGTACAAAAAAAAATTAAGAACCCCTGGGTTACTCGATGCTCCCAATGGCTAATACTCTTCTTGCCCAACTACTTTTATTTATTTTGTATATGTTCTGTAGATATTTATTCTATATAGACTTGTGTATGTACGTGTAGTCTTCCCTCCAGAAGAATGTAAGCTCTTGAGAGGAATCATTTCATTTCCTATATTTGTTTTCATATTTGTTTTCATAGTTAGTTTTCATGATGCAAAATAAATGCTTCTAGAATGATTAATAAATTCTAAAGTAATAATTTTAGGACTTTAAGGACCTATTATTTCATCTATGTGGCTACTCCCTTCATCAACAAAGATGGCGCAATGTGTCTAATCAGACATAATGGATGTACCAGGCAGTTAATCCACAAATGAGCAGGCAGACATTCCTCACCTGCTCAGTCCCTACACATTCTTGTTCTCTACTCACAGGAGTAGCATAGATAACTCTCTCCTGAGCCCAGCTTCATGCATGAGGAGAGTATGAATTCTACACTTGCCTTCCAGCCCTAAAACTCATGGAAGAGATTCTGGAGGGGATTCATGGAGAAGGGCTAGAGAGAGGTTCCCCAAGACTGTCCTACGTAGGCTCTTTTCTTCTTTTATTCTATACTTTCCTTTGGTAACTTCATTGGTTCCCAGGTTAACTCATCTCAAATGTAGATGACTCCTGCATGTCAATGCCAATTTCTCCTCTGACCATCACCTACTGCCTGTTGAACTAGGTGTCCCTGAGACATCTTAAACTAAATATGAACAAAACTCAAATTTATCATCTTCTCTTCCCTATTTCTGTTGAAGGCACTGTATAAATGGAGATTTTGAACCTTTGACTTCACTCCCCAGAAGTCCTTAGTATTTCCCAAAATTCCCTGTAATTTCTCCTGCGTCTCCACATTGGCAAGTTCACTTTATTGGTATTTAACTGGTGGTAATGCCTCCCACACTTTCTTTTGGACATTATAAAGCAATCCGCAGTGATGGGGGTGAGGGGGATTTTAAAAATGGCTAACCAGCCATGGGGACATGGTTTTTATTTTGTATCTTCTTTATTCCTTGATTTCTAATTATCATTTAATAAACCTCTAAAATATATTTTATTATTAGAGATGAAATTTAATTTTTACAGCACCACCATACTTCCCATCTCCCGAGTCCAAAATCCCAACATTTAACTTAACTTTTCATCCTCCTTCACACCATACAACCAATCAATTGTCCAATGTTGTCTTGTCTACCTCAACTTCTCTCAACTAACCTCTTCTGTGCACTCAAAGAACAATTACCATAGTTCAGTCTGTCATTCCATCTTGCTTAGATGATTGCAACAACCTCACTGGTATCAGGTCTCAAGTCTCTCCCCCCATTCCTATCTACTTTACACACTGGTATCAAAATGCAGATTGGACCACATGACTCCTCCATCAACTCCAGTGGCCTATTTCCTCTATAATAATTTCCTTTTTTCATCTTTTAAAGTCCTGGATATTCTCACCTTTGCCTATACTTCCAGCCTCATTTGGACATTATTCCCTCTTTCATTCAGCCAAAGTGGCCTTCCCTGTGTTCTTACATAGAAGATTCCATTTCTAGTATCCATATCTTTAAAGCTGCTGTCCTCTGTATCTAAAGTGCACCCTTCCCTCTGCCTCATGCAGTCTTTTCTACCTATAGCCTTTCTTCATTTTCCCAACTGTTAATGCCCTTACTAA
The DNA here is from genome assembly GCF_027887165.1 of Monodelphis domestica. Classification (NCBI taxonomy): domain Eukaryota; kingdom Metazoa; phylum Chordata; class Mammalia; order Didelphimorphia; family Didelphidae; genus Monodelphis; species Monodelphis domestica. The sequence goes on from NC_077231.1 coordinate 178,482,615, forward strand.
CGACTATTATTAACTGTTTATTTTATAACTATTTGTTAACTATTGTTAATTTAATTATTGGACATGTGTGCACATATAATTTGTACGTATTCATTTTTTAATTCTATATAAATTCATAGAAGTACTTATGGTCTCCTCTATTAGAATATGAGCTCCTTGAAAGGCAGGATTCTTTCTTTGTAGGTGTATCCCCTGTGCCTAGCACCCTGCCTGGCACACTACTGGTTTATTCTTATTAGCATCAACATAAAGACAATAGTTGAACCCACAAAGCTGATGAGCTTAAGGAAAGAAAATATATAGAGGGAAAAGGAAGAATGGCTTTGATGGAGGTGGGCCATGATAGAAGCAGGACCCTCATGTTCTGAAGTCTTATATTTTTCACCATTTAACACTACTTAAGCATATATTGCAAAATCTGTACATTTCCAGGGTTTTCTGCCTGGTAGGTCCCAGAACACCCAGGGGTGGCCTATTCTGGGAAGAGTTGGAGATTTCCTGGAAAGGGAGGTGACAAGCCCCCAGACCTCAATAGTTATGTGGACCCTGAACCATACCTTGGGCCATTCCATCATCCTATACCATTAAACACCATAAAACTCTTCTTTCAATAAACACGTGAATATTTCTGGACAGAATGGAATTTTGAACCTCTGGTTCTTTGGGTGAGATCCTACAACAAACTTTGGTGTGTTTTCCCACAACAACCTAGGACAGAATTTCAAATAGCACCCACTGTTAGGGGGTGTGAAATAAAGGATGAGCAGCAAAGGAAACTGGAAAGTAATTAAATTTGATGGGAGCTCTAGGAGAGAACAGTGCCATAAAAATCCAGAAAGGGGAGAGTGTCCAGTAGGAAGAGGTGGTCAGCAAGAGGAAATGCAGGAGATAAGCCAAGAAAGATGAGGCCTTAGAAAAGACTTATCAGCTTTGGTCATTAGAAAATCATTAGGAACTCTGGAAAGAGCAGTTTCAAAGCCAGACTGCAAAGGGTTTGAGGAATGAGGAAGAAGAGAGAAAGTGAAAGCAACAGCTTTATCAAGGAATTTAGTTAAGAAAGACAGAAGAAATATAGGACAATAGCTTAAGGGAATGGCAGAGGCTGGTGAGGGATTTATTTGGATTTTTTCTTTTTTTTTTTCTTACTTATCAAAGAAATTTATTTGAAAGTAAATGAACAGGTTCTTTTGCAATGTTTTTGGGAAAACCCCACAAAACAGACCTTTGTCTACTTTCAAAAAAAAAGAAAAACCAAAAATATTTATAGAATTGCACCCAAAAAGTCAAATTTGAAATCATTTTTTATGATTTAGAAAAGGCCTGCTCTTGATACATATTTGAAGGCAATAGGAAAGGACATTATAATTATCTGGGCAAGGATCTAATCTTTAGATATGCTCCAGCACTTAGCATTCATAGTGCCACACACATCCAAGGCTATTAATAAATTGTTTAAATTAGTTAATTTATTAAAATATGAAGAGGCATTTGAATCAAATGATTGGCACCTTTGGGATGAGAGTGAAAGAAAACAGAGATTCAGGCCTTCCATGGATGGTCTTGGAGGCACATAAATTTACTATTTACTATTCATCATTACAAACCACTTAATACAAAGAAAGGGAGGACAGAGAGGTTATGTGTGGATGATGGCCCTGTTTTGCAGACTGAATCTCAAGGAGATTAAAAGATAGATCACAGACACTACAAGATTTTGCCCAAATATATTTACAAAGCTGAAACCTAGATTGATTGTCATTTTTGGCTAATGGATGCTTGAATATTACTTTTCCCACCTTTGGCAGTTTAATTTTGTTGTTTGTCTTTTTTTAAATCCTTTCCATCTTGGAAACAATGCACTATATTGGCTCCAAGGCAGAAGAGTGGTAAGGGCTAGGCCATGGCGGGTCAGGGACTTGCCCAGGGTCACCCAGCTAGGAAGTATCCTCAGAATTGGCACTTGGAAGAGGCGGATTTGAACCCAGGACCTCTCAGTCTCTGGGTCTGGCTCTCAATCCACTGAGGCATAGTTTAATCCTGTTACAATTTACTCTTCCTTTTTATTTCCTTGCTTTCTGTCTTGTTTTCATTTCCTTAAGGGATGAGGCCTGGGTGGAAGTAGGCCTCAGATCCTCACTGGTTTTACATCGTACGATTTCCTTACTGGGAGCTTCTGGGAGTAGCTCAGAGCCTGGCAGCATGTTAGACTGAATAATAATATCTGATGCTCTCCCAGGGAGGGCTGGTTTCTCACATCCATTTTTTATGTGCGTTTTTCCAATTTCACAGTCTTGCATTTGGTTCAAGCTGTTGAAATCCATGCAGGATCCTGCCACCGTCCCAAGGAAGGTGCTGTGTATTTGTGAAAATGGATGGCGCGCAAGCCGTATTTGTGAACAGCCTTTCAAGAGATTGGGTGGTTTCATAAATGGCCCCCAAGGTTTTTCTGTAGAAAATGTGGGCTGATATTCCTGCCACAATAAGCACATTCCAAATGGGTAGCTGATGCGCTGGGTGAGCCTGGCACTGGAGGAGGAAACGAGGATAAATAGGAGGAGCCACCCAGGCCTGGAGGCACAAGAGAAAACCTGCCAAGAGAACCTGACTTGGGGGGGCTTGGGGGGAGGGGTTCACTACATGTGTGATCTGGTAAGCCAAGCAATGAACTGGACATAATTTTGATTGCCTTGTGTGTGTGACTTCATCATTGCTCCTTTTTAAAACTTTTTAATAGAAACCTTCACCTTCCGTCTTAGAATCAATACTGTGTATTGGATCCAAGGCAGAAGGGCGGTAAGGGCTAGACAGGGAGGTTAGGTGACTTGCCCAGGGTCACACAGCTGGGAAGTGTCTGAGGTTAGATTTGAACCCAGGACCTCCCATCTCTAGGACCGGTTGAGCCACTAGCTGCCCCCTCATCATTGCTTCTTCATCTCCGCTCCTCAGCCTTTCATATATCATCAGTCTTCACTGGACTGATTAGCTCATTAGGAGAAATAACTGAATAAAAACTGCTCGACAGGGTGCTTCCAAATGAGCCCTAAATAAGAACGATCCTAAAAAATAAAATAAAGAATTGCAGTGACAAAATTATTTCCTATAAAATAACTTAAGGAAGTACTGAGGAAAGATCAATACTTCTAACATCATTAGTGTAGGAAATCGTCTAATAGGGAAACGTTCCATCAAAGCAGATTTGAAGTAATGAGGGAGATGAGTAGCTTTTATATAACATTTAAGATAGACACAACATTTTGCAAATAGTCTCTTTTTTTTTTTCCTCATATCAACCCTAGGAAATAAGGCGTTACCGTGAATCCCATTTTGTAGATGAGGAAAATGAGGCTGACCAAGGCTAGCTGGCTTGCCTGAGGTCATATTGGTAGTAATTATCTCAAGCAGGATTCAAACTCAAGTCTTCCTCACGGGGGGGGGGGGGGGGGGGGGGGGGGTCTGCAGCTCTACCCACTGCACCACCCAGCTGCCTCTTTGAGTTGCCTGAGACAACTGAGTTAACCTGAGAGAGGTTAAGCATTTGCCCAAGATCTCAGCCCACACAGGTAGGGTTTGAATGCAGATTTTCTGGACTCCAAAACCAGGCTCCTATCCCTTAAGCCACAGAAGAACTTCTATTAAAAACCAAACTTATTTCGTTGTATAGGGAAGTCGTGCTGAGGAAATCGCCTCTACTAATACAGATTGGCGGCTGCTCCCCCATTTGGAGTCGGGCAGAATTTCCTGGCACTGAGATTTGCCTCTGGCACTGAGAACTTAAAACTTGTCCAAGGTTACCTAGTCGGGGTATGTCAGAAGCAGCGCTTGAACAGAGGTCTTCTTTCAGGGTATAAACCCTGATGTTAACCTCCGAGGGTCCCTGTTAGCTCTAGAATCAAATGCAAGCACATCTGTCTGGCATTTAAAGCTCTCTCCAACTTTTACAGTCCTGTATTTCCAGCCCTCTCCTTTCTACCCAAGGAGAGAAAACGGGCAGGATGTTGGACCCAGAGACAATTTAAATTCAGTCTCATACTCCTTAGCTATGTGGCCCTGAAAAAAATTACGACTTTGTCTGCCTCAGTTTCCTCAACTGTAAAATGAGGACAATAAAAGCACCTACCCTTCAAGGTTATTGTGGGGATAAAATGGCATAATGCATGTTAAATCTCTCTATATAAATGGTTGTCATCATTATCATCATCATTATTATTATTATTTAGCTGTGGTCCAATCAAACAGGACAACTTGCTTTTCTTCATACATGAAATTCCATACACCATCTCTGTAGCTAAATCCAAGCTGACGTTGTAACCCCATAATCTAGCGCAGACCCTGACACAGAGTGAACACGTATGAAATGCCTGTTAATTGATTGATTCCTGACTGCAAAACCAGCTCTCTAAGCTCTACGACATGACAGCTTTCCAGAGCACCACAAAATGACGTAAAATTTCAGCATGGGTGGAACTTCCAAATTAGACAGCCCTTATTGCATGCTTAATTTGTTCTTTCTTTTTTTTTTTGTTTTTAGAATCTAGGGAATTATAATTTTTTTTTTTTTTGGTATATGTATATACTGCTTTCAAACCATAATTACAGGGATTCATTCTTTTGAGAGCAGAGTGAAACTAGAAAACAGATCACAGAAATAACTACTTGCATATATAATAGATCTAGATTCTGACGTACAAATATATACATATTAGTTATTATTCAGTTATTTCAGTCATGTGTGATATTTGGTGACCTCATATGGGTTATTCTTGGTAAAGATACAAGAATAGTTTGCCATTTTCTTCTCCAGCTAATTTTACAGATGAGGAAACTGAGGCAAAGAGGGTTAAGCAACTTGCCCAGCATTACCCAACTGGTAAGTGTTTGAAACTATGTATCCAAAACATAATTCAGTGAGAAGGAACCTTGAAAGTCATCCAGGCCAACCTGTCATTTTACAGATGAGGAAATTAAAGTCCCCAAAACATTAGGTGATTTATTTTAGGTCACGTCACATAATTTATTAAATATCAGAGCTGAGATTTGAACCCAGATCTTCTAGACTCCCCAAAAAAGAATCTTTCACCTGACCATATTGAATATGTTATTATGTATTATCTCATTTGGCAATAAAAAGGATTCCTCAGTTATTCCCTCCTATCATTCATGGCCAAGCAATGTTATGTGGTTGATGGGGGATAAGGTAACCAAAATATATAGCTTACCTTTCCTCCACATCAGTGTTATAGGAAATGGGCTTCATGTAAGATGTGGGGGAGGGGGGATGCTCTTTTCTGCTCCTGGCGATTGCCTATAAATCTTTGAATAAGGAGGGCAGGCCAGAAAGGTTAACAAACAGAAGCTGAGAGTTCTAACCCTTAGAAGGCAAAATTGTAAAATATGTGTGTGTTTGACTGAATGTATGGTGTGTGTGGCTCAATGGTGCTGTGCATAGATAGCTAGCTGGCCAGGAAGACTTGGGCACAAGTCTCCTCTTTGACTGCATGACCTTGTGCAAGTCATTTAGCTTCCCATTGCTCTAGGAAACTTTCAGACTATAAGGTGTGGAGAAGAGGGAGTTTCCTTATCTGGCAGTTCCCTCTATCAACTTTGCCAGTGCAGTTGTTCATCACAATAATGTCAATGGAAACAACAATTGGATATGAAATAAACCCACTCAAAAAACATCAGCCTTTCTATATATTGTCAATAAAAGCTATGAGGAAGAGATAGAAAAATCAATTCCATTCAGAATAACTACCGTATATATGAAATATCTAGGAATACAGCTTCTGAAATCCACACATGGAAATTATTTGAATACAACTGCAAAATACTCTTTACTGAAATAGGCACATATAAATTATTGAAGAGAGGCATGACAATATAATAAAAAGTTTACAATAATACCTAATTTCACTTATAGCTTCAGTGCCCTAACATACCAAAATTCCAAAGGACTTACTTTACTAAACTAAAAATAAAATAAAATATATCTTTAGGAAGCATATATGTTCATGCATGTGTGTATATAGATATATGTATGCATGCATACATGTATAAAGCCTGTTTTTACAGGTTTTAATTCTTGCTACTAAAAGCTCTTTGACTAGAAATTAAGGGGATGCCTATCAGTTGGGAAATGGCAAAAGAAGTTGCGGTATGTGATTGCAATGGAAAACTATTGTACTTTAAGAAATGATAAGCAAAATGGTTTTAGAAAAGTCTGTGAAGACATATGAACTGATGCAAAATGAAGTGAACGGAACAAGGAAAACACTATACACAGTAACAGCAACAGTGTAACATTGATTAACTTTGAAAGGCTTTGCTACTCTGATCAAGACACAACCCAAGATAGATAGCATCAAAGGATGCTAACTACCTCCAGAGAGAGAGCTGATAAATTCTGAGTGAAGATTGAAGCATATATATCTATTTACACATTTATATATATATGCACACACACATATATATACACACAGAGAGTTTTTTCTGTTTTGTTTTTTTTGTTTTGTGTATGTGTGTTTTCTTTTGCAACATGGCTAATCTAGAAAATGTATAATCAGTATCATATTATTTGCTATCTCAAGGCATAGGGCAGGGGCAGGAAGGAAGGAATAACTTGGGAACTCCAATTTTTTTAACAAATAAATGTTAAAATCATTTTAAATGGGAAGAAATAGTGAATGAAATAAATTTTAAAAATGTTAAGACTATAAGCTCTTTGAGGATAGTGCAGTGTCATATTTTATCTTTGTATCACCAGTGCCTAAGCACAGCACCTCCTAGCTGTTTAAAGAATTCTTGTGTAATTGAAATTGATTTAATTATACTCAAAAATCTGTTTTATTAAAACCCACATTTTGTACAGAAAAAACATCGTAGAATTTTAGGTCTAGAAGTTGTGAAGGAAGTCATTCATTCCAAACCTCCTCACCATAGAGAAAAGGAAATCCACAAAGTGATAGGTTTGGGGTTTGTTTGTTTTACTTTGCTAATAGCCCTTGGCTTAAAAATTATAGCAAATTCCCTTGATGCATTAAAAATGATTCAATTTGTTAAAAAACTACTTATCACTAGCACCATTTTCACACTCTAATGAACATTCCTGGAAAAACTAGGGACAGTCACTTGGCATCCCACTTCTGAAGTATGTGTAATGCTGGCTCTAAACTGATGATTTATGTTGAAAGGCCTATAATCTATGAAGCACGACACTCAGAACTTAGAGACTTTTATGTGATAAATTTTAAATGAAGAAAACCTTCAAACTTTTCTTCTAAACATTTTTAAAGTTGGAATCTATTAAGTTAGACTTCGGGGTGAAACTTAGTGCCCTCTCTATCTGTGTGTTGTGGTTGGTGAATGAATTATGATGTGCTTCTCTTCCTAAGTACCCAACTAACTTCTAAAAAGTGGTTTAGGCTCCAGGGACAATTTAGCTCATTGATTTATAAAGTAGCTTTCATCTCTGAAAAGTATTCTTTGGCTCAGTGTGTATCTACTTGATTATTTTAAATTGCCCTTGAAACAGATAACATGGATAGCCACAATTTTTGAATTTTTTTTTTTTTTGGTGAAAGAAGAGATATTCTTTTATTCATGTCCTTGTCCATAGACAAAGGAAGGTATTTTCTTTCATAAAGTAACAATGTTAAGTTAGCAAGAGAAGAAACTCTACTTACAGGTACACATAATAGTAGGAGATTTGGAGTTTGAAAATGGGTTCAAAGGAACCATTCCTTAATAAAAAGTGCAGTACTAAATTAAATATGGGGCAGCTAGGTGGTACAGTGAACAATGTGCCAGGCCTGGAGTTAGGAAGACTCCTCTTATTGAGTTCAAATCTGACCTTAGGCACTTACTGTTTATGTGACCCTGGGAAAGTCACTTCATTCTATTGGCCTCAGTTTCTTTGATCTGTAAAATGACCTAGAAAAGCAAATGGCAATCCACTTCAGTATATTTGCCAAGAAAACCCCAAATGAGGTCATGAGGAGTCAGACACAACTGAACAACAACAATAGAATTTAAGAATATCATGAAGGATTGAGCTATATCAATTGATAAGTGCATTGCTTTTATCTATAAGACAAGGAAAATAAAGAATAAAAATTCAGTCTCAAAGTCAAATTATATTAAAATTTTTGCATCAGTTAATATGCTCGGTCCTTCTAGTACTAACATATTAAATAAGAACTATTTTAAACAAGAATCAGCATTATCTATAATGAATAAACACTATCATCCTTTCCAATAAGAGGAAAAGAGGAAAAGTAAAGATATTGACCATCATCACTATTTTTTTTTATAATTCTAGAAATGCTAGGTATAACAATAAGAGAAGAAAAGCAAATACTTTATAGGCAAAGAGGAAACACAATTATTGCTTTTTGGGGCAAACTACATGATAGTTTATTTAGAGAAGCCTAGAGAATAACTAAAAATTAATTGAAACAATAAATAGCAGGATATAAAATAAGCATTCTCCAATCAGTCCTTTTTTATATTACCAACACAATTCAGCATGAGGAGATAAAGAAAAATCCATATGAAATAATTAAAGAATATATAAAATATCTGGAAGTCTAATTACCAAGACACACAAAGGAATTATATGGACATAACTATAAAATAATCTTTGCAAAAATAAAAGCATACCTAAATAATTGGAGAGATATTTATGGTTGGGCTATGCTAATGTAATAAAAGTGACAATAGTTCTAAAATTAATGTTCAGACTCAGGGCCATACAAATTAAACTACTAAAGGATAACTTTACAGAACTAGGAAATAGAATTTAAAATTTCATTAATCATAAGTGAAAAAATGGAAAAAAAAAGTAGAAAAAAAGGAGCCTAACTACCAAATTTCAAACTATGAATAAAACAGAATTCATCCATGACATTTGTTACAGGCCCCAGAAAAAGTTAATCAACTGAAAGGATAAAAATACATAAAAAGCAAATATAGTAGCATTGTATTTGATAAAACTAAAGATCCTACCTATATGAAAAGAAAGTCATAGCTTGACAAAAACTAGTGTTGGAAAGCATCTGGCAGAAATTAATCTTAGACTAGCATCTCACACCATATACAACAACCTCCAAATACATATAAGACATTAATAAAAGTCTTATTATAACCAATTAGAGGAGCAGAGAAAAATACATGTTCACAATTAGGGATAGGAAAAGTTCTTTAGCAAACAATGGATAGAGAGGAATCAAAGGAAATAAAACAGATAATTCTGATTACATCATTTACGGACATATTTTAAAATTTATGAGTAAACAAAATCAATGCATTTAAATTAAAAGGCAAACTGTCAATTAGGGGAAATGTTTGCTTCAAATTTCACCGAAATAGTTTGACATATAGGAAACATAAGGAATTAACACACATATATAGGAATAAGAGTCACTCTTTAATAAATAAAACCAAACTGCTCACCACTTTTCCTAACAGTTATGTTAAAGGACAAAAACAGAGAGTTCTCAAAAGAAAAAAGGTAAACTATTAATAATTATAAACAAATGCTCTACATTGTTAATAATAGAAATACAAATGGAAACAACTCTGGGATCCCACTTCAAATGCATCAAGTTTGGAAAAATGGGGAGAGGGAAGGAATGTGACAATCATTGGAGAGGATCTAGAAGGTCAAGAATGCTAATATACTGTTGTTAGTGGAACTGTGAAGTGATTCAACCATGCTTGAAATTGATTTGTTTAAAACTTAAAATTGTGCATTCTCTGATCCAGTGATACTACTCCTAAGGAAAGGACCAATATCTAAAAAAAGAAAAGAGAGGATCCATATGTACAAAAATATTTATAGCAGAACTTTTTTTCTGGCAGCAAAAAACTGTAAGCTAAGTAAAAACCTAAACAAATTCTAATATACACATGTAATAAATAGAAGAGTATATTAGAACAGGGTGGAATTGGAATGGAATACAATGGAAAGTTTTTTTTTTAATAAAATATCCTTTTTTTTCAGTTACTTGTAGAAACTTTTTTTGAAAATTGTTTTCTGAAATTTTAGGATTCAGATTTTCTCCCTCCTGGTAAAGTATGTTTCCAGTAAAATGGCAAAAGAGAGAGATTCAAAGGAGTCTGGTAGGTCTTCTATCATACAAATTAAGGGAGATGAACAAAAAGAGCAATTTGTACAATGACTACAACATACTGTAACAAGACTTGATACAGGCCTATTTCATCTATTATGGAAATGCCAGAGATCTACTTGTGGGAGAAAAGATTCTGCGTTCTTTATATCTGTAGCAAGCTACATTTTTAACACACACACACACACACACACACACACACACACACACACACACACACACTGTCTCATTCTTTCTGAGCCTTCCAGAGAAGCAAAAGTCCTGTTGATCCAAGGCATGAGCACTAGGAACTGAGCTAGCTAAGGAGGACTACTTGTCTCTCCCCCTACGTTTTAGGCACTCTGATCTCAAAACAGACTTATTTTGTTCTAGTTGCAGATAGAGGAGTCCTAGGACTTGGGCTCAAAATACAACAACTTTGGAGCAAGGTTTCCAGGCCAAATTTCTTTGAGCCCAGCTGGGAAACCAGGGAAGTCACGATTCTAGGATACAAGCCTAGGTGGACTTCAGCTTGAAATTTGGTAGAACTACTGTATATAGAAACTTAACTAAGCTATAAAACGAATTCCCTTCTCTCTTTAGAGACTGAGATGGAATAAGGGGGGAGTATGCCTCCCATGTTTTGGAGGAGATATTTTTTGCTATTGCTTTGAAGCAAATATTCCTTTTTTAAAGCTAAATTATTAAGTGTTTAAATGGAATTGAGGTTCCTTAAAATTGGGGAACACCATTAGTCTGGGCTTGAGTGATGGTAGAGAAACTAGACACCCCTTAAGGATACTGGGGACCTGGGGAAAAGGATGAAATATAATGCACTTGCCTTTTGGACAGTAGCAGTTAGATGAATCACTTTCATGGCTGTAAAGAAAAACAGCTATAAAAGGTTTAAGCCTTATCATCAAGACAATGGCCAACTATAACTTCAAGAGACTGCTGAAGAACCATACTTCTTGTCTCTTAGCTGAGAGGTGATGGATTAGCTTCAAGTCGACAAGCATTTGAGGCACTGTGCTAAGGATACAAAGAAGACTTCTCCCAGTATCACCAAAATAATCTCTTTCCTCAAGCTACTCATGATCTCCTGGAAGAGCCAACATGCAAACAACCCCATACAAACAAAATATATACAGAGTAAGTTGGGGGTAATCTCCAAAAGAAGGCAAGAACATTAAATGGGACCAAGAAAGATTTCTTACAGAAGGTGGGATTTTAACTGAGATTTGAATGAAGTCAAGTAAAAAGGGGACAGTTAAGTGGCACAGTGAATAAAGCACCAGCCCTGGAGTCAGGAAGACCTGAGTTCCAATCCTAATTCCAATATTTCCCAGCTGTGACCCTAGACAAGTCATTTCACCCTATTTGCCTCCATTTCCTCATCTGCAAAATGAACTGGAGAAGGAAATGGCAAACCACCTCAGTTAGTTTTGCCAAGAAAACCCCAAATGGGATCTTGAAGAACACAGATGAATTGACTAAACAAGAACAACAGGGATAAAGGGATGAGGAGAGAAAGCATTCCAGACTTGGAAGACAATCACTGCAGAAGCATGAAGTCAAGAGATGTGTCTTGTTGGGAAAACAGCAAGGAGGTCAGAGGCTAGATTATAGAGAATGTAGAGGGCATAAAGTACAGAAAGACTGGAAAGACAGGAAGGGGCCAGGTTATGAAGGGCTTTAAAAGTCAATATCAAAATGTATATTTTATCCTGGAGGCAACAGGGAGACCCTGGAATTTGTCGCCTAGAAGTATGATATAACTAGACCTTCACGTTTGGAACATAAATGCTCTGAGTGAAGGGTGTAGTGTGATGGAAAAAGACTTAAAGCAGGGAGTCCAGCCAGCAGACTATTGTAATTGAATAGGTGTGAGGAGATTGTAAACCTTAAAATTTCTTAGACTTGTGAATGTTGGAAATTTCACCATTTGGAAGTTTCATACTTGGAAAAAATTTCCTACTGATAGTAAGAACTTTATTGGAATGTGAACCCCCTTGGCATGGGAGGGTCCTTCTCCTCCCTACTTGGGACTGCTTTAGGACAGAAACCTTTTGCTAAACAATGGAAAGGGCTGTGACCTATGCTTAAGCATAGAACAGGAAGTTCTTTGAGTCATGATTGATTTTAGAATTGATACAATAGAGATACTTGGAATGACAGAACCAGGTCTTGGAAAATACAATTTCCACCCTTCTTAGAGTAACAGGATTTAGGAAGGGCTGCAGCAAAGGATCAAGATTTAATTATTTGAGAATATGACCTTCAACAGACATGTGCAAAGCCACAGACCTCTGGGTGGTCCTGGGTTAAGGTAGAGCCACCATTGGCACAGGGAAGACATGGACAGTGATTGGTAGATGTGAGAACTGAGGGGAGGGAACTTAGATGGTTTCCTTAAAGATAGCGAGGTCTGAGGACTAGAGAGGTTGGAGAGGTTTTGCTCTGAGAGGTTGTGCTCTGAGAAGTTTTGCTCTGAAGGAGGCTGGAGGTGGAGGCCGCTGAGACTGTTTCTCCATTTTGGTCACGTGAGTGATAGGGACTGATCTCTTTTCTTTGCCTCAGCTATCTAAGAGCTTGGGCCTTTTGGCCCAGCCTAAACAGAGGGTGTATTTAAGCCCTATTCCCTTCTCTCCCCTTTCTCTCTCTCTCTCTCTCTCTCTCTCTCTCCTCTCTCTCTCTCTCTCTCTCTCTCTCTCTCTCTCTCTCTCTCTCTTTCTCTCTCTCTAATACCTTTCTTCCTCCTATTTGTAATTAAACTCCATAAAAGGTTGACTGCTGACTTGAGTTTTCATTAAGGAATTACATAGCTGAATTCCTCGGTGACCTTAAATTAATATATATCAGTCTTTTAAAGTGATTTCCTTGTCATAAGATGAAGGTATGTACCAGAATCTTGGCAATGCCAGAGGAGAGGAGGGGAGAATATTAACTAGAGGTACAGGATGAAATAGATGTTCAGATACAGCCAATGTATGCATTTATTTTGGGTAACTAAGCTTTATTTTTTTAAGAGCTTTCATTTTTGGAGGGAAGAGGTTTGAAATAAAGATAATGATTTAGTCAATTTTCAGTCCTGTCCAACTCTTTAAGATCCCATTAAGAGTTTTCTTGGCAAAGGTACTGGAGTAGTTTTCCATTTCCTTTTCCAGGTCATTTAAAGATGAGGAAACGGAGGCAAACAGGGTTAAGTGACTTGACCAGGGTTACACAGCTAATAAGTATGAGTCCAGAATTGAATTTAGGATAGTTTCTCTGACTCCAGATCTGGCACTCTTTTCATCTAGTTGCCTCCTAGAGGTAGTGATAGAGATACTTTTAAAAAATGACATAGAATCCTCAACTTTAATGGGTGTGGAAAGGAAAACTGAATCAAGCTTTGGGTCTTTCTACCACTGAGGTGGATCAGACAGCAGCTGGAATGTTAGAGTGAAGATTGATGGATAGCGATGACAGTTGGTGGGGGCGACGTGGAGAGTGACAGTTACCCTTGCGTGGTCTCTCTTTCCTGGCCCACAGACCGGTAGGGTCCTTATTAGACCCCTGCCAGGTGACCTGGGGTGGGGGGGGGAGACTTGTCCCTCAGGAGCATCTGTACTTACCTGCCCTGGGGTGTCTTCAACATCAATCAATAATGAAGACATCCCCTCAGGCTATTATAATTGACCCATTTCTTGGGAACCCCATTTTTTCATAGACTGCTTCTCAGCAAGGGGAATCTCTCCTTTTACCTCACCAGCATTCATATTCCCTCTATGCCTTCAACACCTCCATTCCCTATTACAAAACCTTCCTTATCCCCTGTACTTCTTCCATCCTCTACAATTCCTTTAACTATTACAGGGTTCTAGGACTATGATTGCCTCTCTTATTTCCATTTGCCATCCCTTCCGGCTGTTTTAATGACTTCCCACCCCATCAAGGCTGCTTTTGGTGTTCATTTTAATCTGATTTCCCCTATAAATAAAAGTGGAACAAGCTATGATTTGCTCCAGACCTGTATCCCTACATTAATACTCTGGGGTTGGTACAAGCTCAGAAACCATATACAACCCCTGAAAGATGACTGGTTATTATATAAAAATAGAAATACTAGTTTAGCACAGCTGCAGCTAGATCATAGTGCTAATGAGGCCAAGATTCTTTCTAGGAACAAATCAGTTAGCCTAGCTTCATTTCATAGTTGCAAAAAGCATCCCTGACCCCCTGCCATCTATCTCAACAATTTCATGTTGTCGATCATGAAAGGAACCAGATAAAATATAAAAGAGAAAAATCCATTATACTGGAAAACAAATTCCAAGCACATATCAACTAAATGTGGGTCAGTGAAGACACCCCTATATTCGAAGGAGAGAATGTCTTTTTTAAAATGGTAATGGAATCAGAGCTATTACCTCTTGATATCACCAAGAAAGTAGGTAACAAGCCAGAAGACAGTGAACCTTTCCTATAGATGGTTAGATTCACTTTATTTTCATCCCTGGGTAAGAGTTCAAAAGCCTATTCTATTGAATCCTAACACAAAGAGAGTTGTGTTAGTCACCCGCTCCAAATGTGTCTTTCCACACTTCTGCCAGGCTGAAACCTACAGAAAGAAGGATGTTAGCTTTTTTAATCTCTCACCAAGAGAGGTCCTGATGGTGGCAAAATTAGGCCTAAATATAGTCTGAAAATAGAATTTCCAAATCTTTACAGAATAACATAATAATAAAATGATTTCTTATAACATTGTATTAAGTATATTATAAAATATATAATTAAGATTATATGTTATAACATAAAATAATATTATAAGAAAAAAGAAAATATCATTTTCCTCCTCTTTCTCTGCTAGTATACTTTCCTGTGCATTTTAAGCCAAGCAATATGTTTCATTCTTTCAGTATAACTCTACCCTTTTTTTAAAAAAATCCTTACTTTCTGTCTTAGAATTGATGCTAAGTATTAGTTCCAATACAGAAGAGCAGTAAGAGCTAGGCAACTGAGGTTAAGTGATTTGCCCAGCGTCACACATCTAGGAACTATCCCAGGTCAAATTTGAACCCAGAACCTCCCATTTCCAGACCTGGCTCTCTATCCACTGAGTCACCTAGCTGCCCTTCCTTTGGTTTCTCAAAGAATTTTCACAATGAAGTTTATAAAGGAGAAACATAACAAGAACAGAGAAATAAATAGAAGAAAACCTTTGTAATGTGTGGCATAATGAAACAAAGTGAACCTGGAGGCAGAAGATAAGCATTCAAATCTCAGCTCTACTGCTCACTTTATCTGTATGAACTTGGGCTAGTAACAACCTCTTTGGGCTTTTGTTTCCTCATTTAGAAAATGAAGGATTTGAGAGAGAAGTATATAGTGGAAAGCTCACAGTCTCTGGAGTCAGAAGGCTTAGATTCAAATCCGACTTCTAATATTTAGTCCCTGTGTAACCTCATACAAGTGACTTCAGCTCTCTTGGGCTTCAGTTTGCTCATCTGCAAATGAAGGCGTTGGGTGAGATGCTTTTGGAAGGTCTCTCCAGGAAAAGATCTATGATCCTCTGAGGTTCCTTTTAGCCCCATCTCTTTGATTCCATGATCCTGTGCCTAGATGCTCTTGGAGATTCCCAGAGTTCAAATCTTGCCTCAGGCACTTTTACATTGTGACCCTGGGCAAGTCACTTAGCTCTTACTACTTGTCTGCTTTGGAACCAATACCAAGACAGAATACCAATATCAATTCCAAGACAGAAGGTGAGGGTCTAAAAAAAAAATAGATCTGCTTTCGGGGAACTCAGAGCCTAATAGGGAAAACAACAAGCAAACGACCACATAGGAACAAAACATAATGGGATGTAGTGGAGATGGTCTCAAAAGGAAGACATCAGCATTAACCTTAATCAGTTTATTCCATAGTCTGGCAGTTTCTAAGAGCTGCATTTGTCTTCTTTTGTTTTCCTGGTTCATATTTAAAAGTATGGACACACGAAGGAGGGAATGGAATCATTCCAAGAGTCTAAGTCTGGGACCCTCATTTATGGAATCTCAGGATAGACCTGGCTACCCAGAACAGAAAGACTTCATAAGACTCTCCCAGGTTTGTCTGGCCCAGTTCTGGAAGCTCCACTAGTGGGTTCTTTTTCTTCACGGCCTCCAGCTCCCTTGGCCTACAGTACTGAAGATGACAGCAGGACAAATGTGTGAGTGTTCACCAGCCCAATGTACTTTAAAATGTGAGAAAAGAATTCCTGTCTTTTCAGGAGGAAAATCTGCTGTTCGAGCTCAAATTGTTTTCTTTTTCTTCCATGCTTTGAGACCGTAAAGGTTTGGATTCTCCATTTGTAATTCCCACAGGACCCAGGAGGACTCTCTCCACTTTCAAAGCAATCTTTAGTCCTAACAAGCATTCTGAGCTGCCTTGCTGTCTCAATGTCATTTTCTCCAATGTTCTCTGCCATTGCGAATCTATAGGTAATGGTTTATGACATCTTTAGCCTGCTAAATTTTCACACATAAAGGTTCATATCAAGAAGAAAGTCTGCTTTCTTGTCGCTTTTAATAGAACTTTTTACCCTAAAGTTAACACTGACTAATATTTTGGCATAGAATCTTGTGATTCTGAATGATTTAGAGCTTTCATTTTTCTCCCTGCTGTATCCCTCCAGTAAGGGACATTTTGAGGTTAACAGAAGCCTTACCTTGGTGTCAGGGCAATCTCAGTACAAGTGCTGGCTCTAATAAACATTGTATGACCTAGAGCAAGTCACTCCCTGGTGGAGATAGACTGGGCTAACGCCTGATATTTTACTGTCAGCCTCCAAGTCTTTGCACAGGCTGCCTACCCAACATAAACTCAAAGTCTGTCAAGTGAATCTTTTTTTTTTTCTTAAAAATTGTCTTAGTGCAAGGGCTAGGCAGAGTTAAGTGACTCACCCAGGGTCACATGGCTAGGAAGTATCTGAGGGCAGATTTGAACCTACAACTTCCTGACTCCAGGACTAGCACTCCATCCACTATGCTTTTAGCTGCCCCCAAGTGAATCTTAATAAAGTGAAATTTCTTTTCTGGCTTAAATATTCCCATGGTTATTAATAAAATTAATTTTTCCATTGAATGAAAAATTATTTATTGCTTAGTGATGCGACATGAGAGCTGGATTTAGAATCAGAAGAATTGAGTTTACTTCTGCCTTTGCCATTTACTAATGGGTGGCCTTGGACAACTGACTTAGCCTCTCTGAGACTCAGTTCCCTCATTTGTAAAATGATTATGTTGGACTAGATGACCTCAGAGTTCTCATCCAGTTCTAGACAGTTAGGTAACATCATGGACAGAGCATTGGGCTTGGAGAAAGCAAGACCTGACTTTGAGTTCTGCCTCAGACATTAAGTAGCTTTGTGACCTTGGGCAAGTTACTTGACATATCTCAGTCTCAGTTTCCTCATGTAAGAGGGGTTAATAATAACACCTACTTCCCAGAGTTGTGAGGATCAAATGGGGATAACAAGTATAGTGCTCTGTAACCCTTAAATATCTATACAGATGCTAGCTTTGGAATCTATGAGTTTATGACCCAAGTGTCATCCCATTTTGTGCTTACTCAAGGGTAACTTGGGATCCTTTCATATTCCATTACCATACAGAGTTTTTGGGATATGGAGCAAAGAGGCTTCTGTTATCTCAGTTGGTATCCTGTCAAGGTTTCAGATGGGGACAAATTACTTTCTATTATTTTGTCCATAATTTAATAATAATAACTAATATTCATATAAAGCTTTAAAGTTTGAAAAGCACTTTGAAATGTATTGCCTCATTTGATCCTCACAATAGCTCTGTAAAGATTAATAACTTGCACAGAATTTGAATTTAGGACTTCCTGATTCCAAGGATAACACAATATCCACTGTGCTGACTGTCTTTAAATTAAATTATGCTCCAGGGCATACAACCCATTTGACAGTGAGATGGGATATACCATCCTCCTAGTGAACTCTTGTTCCAACTCTGTTGTTCAGTCATTTTTAGTTATATCTGACTCTTCATTCAGGGCTAACTTAGTTAGCAAAGATCCTGGAATGGCTTACTTCACCAGGACACTTTACAAATGAGGAAACTGAGGCAAATAGGGTTGACTTCCTAATAAGTGTCTCCAGTTGAATTTGAATTCTGGTCTTCTTGATTCTAGGCTCAGTGCTCTATCTACCATGTGACCTAGCTGCCCTATTGAATAAACAGGATCTCAACAGCAGATAGAAACACACAGACTGAAAAGGGAGATTGAAGCTGAGAAAGTGGAACACGGTGGTGCTGAACATCCAATTAACTATGATGTCCAAGCCCATCTATAGCTACATGGTGGTAGCCTGGAGAAAAGATTTCTATCCTCTATAGATTCCTTCACTTCCTGCTTTTATATTTTGTAATGTATTAGTTTACCTTCAGAATTTCCCTTTGAAAAACTCCCACTCTTACCCAGACTACATTAAAGAGGAAAGAAAATTGTTTACTAAAGTTGAATGAATTTAAGGGACTAGATTATCTCTTAAAAGTCAATCATGATAAGGAAAGGAGCCATCTTTTCATTCAATGGGGCTGTACCAGTGGTTTCTATGTGCTAAAAAATAGTCAAAGAAAGTTCAGTATTACACTGCATTTTTCTAATAGTATAGACATCCCATCAACTGATAGTCACAATCCTTAGACCCACATTTCCACACAGTGGCACTTTTTTACATCAGAAAAAAAAATAAAGTCACATGAGATGGGGGACAGGAGGGACTGAAAACAAGCTCACTTCCATCATTCACAGAGCAAAATCTATACCCTCATTCCAAATTCATTTGCTGGGGCTGAAATGTCATGTGCCTTTTACTGAGGCAATGGAACGCTTATTATTTCTTTATGTGCTTTTAAAATAATTGCCCCTCTCTGGAGATGGTGGAATGAGACTAGTTAGCAGTACTCCATGCAAAAATATAACTTCCAATGGAATACCTGTTTTCTTGTTCCCATCAAGTACACAGACTGATAGCTTCATTCTTGCTATAATTATAGGTTAACCATGAAGGGAAAAAATGGAAAATTTCCCTAGCCATTCAAGTTGCTAACACCCAATCATTTTCATTGAAGGTCTGTAACATTATTTCAGACCCTGGCCATTGAATAATGCCTTTTATATTTTGCTCAACAACAAAACATGTGAGGAATGACTGAAGTGGGGTGAAAATGAGAAATTTCCTTTCTATAGTGAGCCACATCATGTGATAGTCCTCATGCTCTCTGTTTGCTCATAGCAACTTCCATTTTATGTCATGTCATTGGTATGAGAGCAGGATCAGAGTTACCCTTGTAACTGTGAGGTGGGGTTTGACTGGTTTAGGGAAATTGCTCCTCTTCTCTCCTGTCCCATTGTCTGAAAGTCTACCATTTAGGATGGGTTCCAATAGGTAAACAAGTTTCTTTAAAAATATAAATACACATGAGAAATGCTCTTTCAAAAAGTGATAAAACCGTACCCATATTAAATGTTCTATGCTTAAGAAATGGTAGCAGGAGACTGAATGGCTACCATATAACAGTAGGATTTGTATCATAGATGGTATTTGTACCTCAATACTGAGGAAAGTGCTGGTTACCAAATAAATACATAATAAATATTTGCTGACTACTAATCAAGGATCAAAGGGGGTATATAAAAAAGGTTTTGTAATCATTAAGCACCATATAAATATGAGCCATCAATTCATTTGGATCCTTGGTTGGCTTGGATAAGATAAAAGCACATATTCCATTCAATTAAACAAGCATTTAATCACCTCCTGTGTGTCAGGCATTGAGCTAGGCACTGACAATACAGAGATAAAAAAATGACCCTGATTTTGCCATCAATGAACTTATATTCTACTACACCAAACACCAGAACGTTACACAGGATTGTCATCCATCTAAACAACTGAATCCCAAAGAATTATCATTTGAGGAAGGCAAGATGTAATCTAAAAATCAAATGGTTCTTCTATTATCTGTAATTCTTGCTACATGACCTAACCAGTGGCTTTTCATTAGCTAAAGTGC
This sequence comes from Monodelphis domestica, assembly GCF_027887165.1. Taxonomy (NCBI): domain Eukaryota; kingdom Metazoa; phylum Chordata; class Mammalia; order Didelphimorphia; family Didelphidae; genus Monodelphis; species Monodelphis domestica. Next base: position 178,502,785 of record NC_077231.1, read on the forward strand.
CTCCAGGACATCTAACACCTTGCCTTTCTGTGGAGTTCATTTGCGATGGGATTTTGCAGAGAGATTCTGTACATCATTCTATTACAATGAGTTACTACTATGAATAATAAAAACAATAATGATAGCAACAGCAGTTTTGCACATAGTAGGAGCTGAACAAGGTGCTTTATACATTAGCTAGAGAAAAGTGTCACTGGGTACCTGGAGTGGGTTGGTCATGAGAAGGGCAAGGGGAGCATAAAAGGGAGATGAGAGGAGGTAGAAGCTAAAAATCCCATATGTCATGACTTTCTAGGGTCAGCCCTCTGTAAAACTATCACTGCCAACCTATGCTGTTTTGTAACGCTAATCCTATAGGCGTCCTATAGTGAAGCCGCAAAGGGTTGGACACAAGTGAAAATGACTGAACAACAACAAAGTATTTATGAGAAGGTGTAACATTTGCTATTATTTTATAGGTTTGGGTTTTTTAAACTTTTGAGATAAAAAATCCATCTGAATCCCATGTGTACACAATTTAGACAAAGTACCACAACATGGAGAGTTTCATAGGACCCTGTGGTTTGAATAGCCAGGCTTCTATCCATACATTTAGTTGAAAAACAAAACAAAAACAAGAAAGCTTCTCATGTATGTCTGATGCCCACATTTCCCCTTTGTTTACTTTACTTGCTATAACTAGAGAATGTTGGTAGAGGTTTATATGGTCTAAGGCCTTCCTGATATGGGCCTGAGATAACTAGGAAGCCTAGGGTTCTTGGAGACCACATACCCAATGCTTATTTTACTTCTTTCCTCCTTCCAACTAAGTTTGTTGTTTTTGTTCAGTTGTTTTTAGGTGCAGGTAAATCTTTGTGACTCCAGGTTTTCTTGGCAAAGACATTGAAGTGGTTTGCCATTTCCTTCTCCAGCTCATTTGACAGATAAGGAAACTGAGGCAAACAGGATTAAGTGACTTGCCCAGGGTCCCACAGCTAGTGTCTGAGATCAGATTTGAACTCTTCAAGATAAGTTCCTGATTATAGGCTTGGTGCTCTATCCACTATACCACCCAGCTGCCCAATTAAATTAACTCCTCTGATTTTTTCTTTCTTTTTGCTTCTTGCTCCCCAATCTTTTATACTGCCAATCTTTTAAAAGAACAAGTTTAATAAATTATAAGAATACCTAACTACTTCCTGTTTATAAAGCTCCTTTATAAATTAGTTTTGAGGTCAAACATATATTTGGACCTTTATTATTATTATTATTACAATGTCAATAGCTGATTGCATGGTTATTTTCTGCAAACCATCAAACATGTTCCATAAACAAAGTAACGAGGAGGATCTGGAGCCAGATGAAGTCAATAGACTAATTACTTCCTCTGCAGAGGTTTATTTAACCTAGGCTTTCTCTTTAGAGAATATTTTATTTCCTAGATGTTTTTAATCTGTCTTCTGAGCCTGGATCTGGTTTTCCTGTGTGTTAATAGCAACTGGGCTGCATAACTGTTTGCTATCACCTCTTCAATCCTTTCCATGACTCATAATGCTTTCAAAAGTACTAAGAGTAGTTTAGAGTTGAGTGTATTTGTTGAGTCTGCATTCTCATCTATCTGAATGGCAATCATAGACCGCATTTCTACTTACCCAGGAGCCGCTCTTTTACACACATGAAGTTGCATTATATCTAGGAAGCATTGAGTAATTAAGCATAATGTAATCCATTATTTTATTGTATTTTGATTAACCTATTTAATTAATGTGATTAAGCATCACTTCTTTCTAGTATTCTATTGTGTTTGATTAATGTATTTGTTAATTTGATTAACATAATTATACTTGGATATAGCTTCAGTTGGAGATGTGGCTCTAAGACTAGCACTCTTGGTTTAGGTTTGATGTGGGAAGGAAATGACTCATAAGCCACAAAGGAGGAGATTTATCTTGCCCTAATAGAACATGAATGTGAAACAAGGATACATTGGTACTTAGCTTCTCTTGGGGAGTTCCACCTCATCTCCATTTCTGTACGGCTTCATTTGGAAACAGGACTAGTCAGTATTTAGAGACCCAACTGATTAGTCTCACTTTCATCTGTCTTTATTTGGAAACAGGGCTGGTCATTAAGTCATCAGAGCATGGCCATTCTTGGTGACTTGTACAGGTCATCAACTCTGAGAGGTCTCTACCATACTTTTCTGGGGCTTTTTATGCTCCCAGACCAGGAAGCTGCATCAGGGAAACTGAAGCCAATCAGATTGTGTGGAAGGAGGAATCTACAACAGGATATTGGAGCTAATCAGGTTATGTAGGGAAAGGAAGCTGGGTCATCAGGAAAATTAGGGCTGAAAGAATTTGCATCAGGAAAATGCTAGTTCTATCATAGCTTCCATTGGCTCTGTAATATATGAAAAGGTACTACTGCCATTTTCTTATATTGGAAGCCTTTGATATTCACAGGGAATAGACTGTGAAGGTCACAGGTAATAAGAGACTCCAGCAACATTGAAACAAAAGAAAAGGAGAAACCAAGAGGTGAAGTCATCTGAGAGTTGGACTCAAATTTACATTACATGATTTCTGCTTTTCCACATCCTTCTTCTTCCTTGGTCCACTCCACTCCAATCATGAACTTCCCATATGGAGGGATCTCTGCCACTTACTGATCTAATTTTAAAAAATAAACAAACAAAAGATATGTTTGACTAATAGATAGATGTCAGGGGAATTTGGGTTCTCAAAAAATAGTTTCTACTGAAACATTGTGCTACAATCAAATGTAACAGACTTTTCTACTAGTAGCAATGCAATGATCCAGGACAACACTGAGGGACTTGTGAGAAAGAACACTATCCACATTCAGAGAAAGAACTGTGGGAGTAGAAATACAGAAGAAAAACATTTGCTTGATCTCATGGTTTGATGGAGATATTATTGGAGTTTTGGTATTAAAAGATCACTCTATTGCAAATACGAATAGCATGGAAATAGGTTTTGAACAATGATATATGGATAACCCAGTGGAATTGCTTGTCAACTCAGGGAGTGGGGAAGGAAGAGAGGTGAGAAAAGTCATGACTCATGGAAAAATATTCTAAATATATTAATTAAAAAAAGAATAATTTCTAGAAAAGGGCAATTCCAGTTGAAGGAATGTGTAGGGGAGAAAGATTTTTTTAACAGAAGCTCTTTCTGCCTGTTCCACTCTGATACTGAAGACTGACACAAACTCTCTACCTTTTAGAGACTCAGTACCAAGTGGTGGTTCTATTCCAAAATAGCCAAAGACAATCAAATTATCCATTGACCAAAGAATGTCAAGCCCTCAGCAAATGCATAGGAACCTTCTGTTCAATTCAACAAGAATTTAAAAGTTTCATTAAACTCCTACTGTATACAAGGCACTGTTAGAAGACTCATGGAAATACAGACAAAATTTGCAACAGCCCTGCTCTCAAGAAGCAGTCTACAAATTCTGTCAAGGCGACACAATCACATCTTTCACACCTACTCAATCACATATCAAAATATGAGATAATCATTCCAAGAGGATGTTTGTTTATATAAAGGAGATATGAATTATTTTTCTACAAAATCTCAAATCATGATCCTCATCAGCCTGAAAATTATCACTTGACAAACCTTCCGTAGTTACTAATACACAGTTGGTGGAACTGTGAATTGTTCCAACAGTTCTAGAGAGCAATCTAGAATTATATACAAAGAGTTATAAAACCCTGTATACCTTTTGACCCAGCAATACCACGATTAGGTTTATTTCCCAAGGTGATCAAGGAAAAAGGAAAAGAACCTATATGTTCTAAAGTATTTATAACGGCTTTCCTTGTGATGTCAAAGAACTGGAAATTGAGGGAATACCCATCAATTGGGGAATGGCTAAAGAACTGGGCCATGAGAAATGACAAACAGGTTAATCTTGGAAAAACATGGTAGGCCTACATTAAATTAAAAAGAGTAAAATGAGCAGAACCAAGAGAATATATATATATATATATATGTGTGTGTGTGTGTGTGTGTGTGTGTGTGTGTGTGTGTGTGTGTATCTTTATATATACATATACACACATTTTTTTTTCAGAGCACACCATATATATCTTTGTCAAATGATGCCTTCTTTTATGGGAGGAGGAGGAGAAGAGAGAGCATCACCTGGGTATTTTAATGTAACAAACAAATAAATTTAAATTAAAAAAAAGAAAGAAAAAATACACACAGAGATGACCTGGGGAAAGAAGCCAGCTTGGAAAAGGATAGCCTTTTCCATGACACAGATGGCATGGCTTCTTATTAAGTAGTTGGGGAACTTGACTAATATATCTTCTCTTTTCCAAGCTCAGAAGTTGAGTAAAGCTATAGCAGTACTGATGGAACAACTAGGTATTGCAGCGGATAGAGTGCTAGACTTGGAGTCAAAAAAGGTATGTATCCACTTCTCTGGGCAAGTTATTTAATCTCTGCTTGAGTTTCCTCAACTGTAAAATAGTGGTACTACTAGCACTTAATGCCCAGGATTGTAGTGAGGATGAAATGAGAAAATATCTAGAAAGCGCTAAGCACAGTGCCTATCAAATAGTAGGTGCTATATAAATGCTAGTTATTATAATCATTATAATAGTGCCCAGAGGACTGATTGCTGTGGCTGCTGCTTGCCTGGCATGACACTTGAAGCATTCTCCACATTTCTAATAACTGCAGACCTCCTCCTTTCCAGATGATGGATTCATCAAAGAATGGTGTTGGCTCAGCTAGGTGGCTCAATGGATGGAGAGTCAGACCTATCTACAGGAGATCTTGGGTTTAAAAATGGCCTCAGATATCTCCTATTTGTGGGACCCTGGACAAGTCCCTTAATTCCAATTGCCAAGCCTTTACTGTTCTTCTGCTTTGGAAATACATAGTATTGATTCTAAGATGGAAGGTAGGAGTTTAATTTTTAAAAAAAAAAAGGTGACTTAAAGAAGCTACACTGGCTTTGGGGCATTCTGGTCAAAGTATGACTATGGCAAATAGCAGTGTTTGGGGATGGGGCATGTAGGCTATGGTACTTTGGTGGCACTGGGCAAGCTGTTATCCCTGTATTTCCAACTTCTCTAGTTTAGACACAGGGCCAGGAACAATCTAGATTTAAAACATTCCAACTCTAGAGGACTGAGAGGAAATGAGATTTTTTTTTTGAGGTATCACAGGTGTGAGGAATCTGTTGTTCATGTATATATATGTAAGTATATATAGATATAGGCTTTCTATTTTAAATTCTTGTTCTTGTTCTCACCAAAATATGAAGTCATATGATAGATCATAATTGCTTCTAAATGAGAAAGTTTAGTGGATGGAGGCTTGGAGCATTATTGTAGTTTTGAACTCAAAGCCAGGTAAATTCCCAGGACTGTACTTTGGGACACTGTTGTAATCCCACATAATAACAACTTTTTTTTTTCAGTGGTGGAGAGCTTCTGTGAGAAAAGGAGCTGAAAGAATTTGGTGTAGAAATACATGAAATTCAACAGGCATACCCTCCAGTACAGGGGAGAGGTAGTTAGGAGAGAATATAATGTCACTGAGGTAAGAGTCAACAAGACTGGTTCTAAAGGGGAAGATTAAGGGAGTGGAGGGTGAGGAAGAAGATAAGAACTAAGGGAATGCTTTAGATTGCCTTTTAGACAATGAGGCAATGGCTAAAAAATGTGGTATCTGAATGTAATGGAATGTTGTGGCACCACAAGGAAATGATGAAAGATCATTCCAGAGAGTCCTGGGTAGCATGAACTGAAGCAGAATGAAGTGAGTAAAACCAGGAGACAACAATGTCAAGAAAAAAACAATTTTGAAAGACTTAGGAACTCTGATCAAAGCAATGACCCATAATATCTCCAAATGACCTATTATGAAACATGTTATCCATCTTTTAGTAGTGAAGTGAGCAACATAAGATGCGGGGACATAAATTTTGAGACTTGTGCACTGTATACATTCATTTTTGCAGGAGTATCCTAATTTGGTGCAAGAGTGACATCTAGAATTTATTATAGATTCTAAAAAACAGCAAGTACTGAAAAATGAAGATTCATGTTTTCATATAAAATCTTTTTTGTATTCTGTTTGTATAGGAATTCTCTTTTTTCCTGGAGTTAAATAAAAAACTGAATAATACAATTAAATACATTAGTACATTTGAAATTAACAAATGCATTAATAGAATTAAAAATTTAAAAATAGAATTGATGTAACTTGGGTAAGGAATCAGTTTAGGCTAAATTTTAACCCTTGTAGCATGGATAACATCTGTGAAGCTGGATATATTAGTCCTGAGGATATGGGTAACTATCTTTAGAATTCCTAAAACCTTTCCAAGCACTAAGGATCTAATGAAAAGTATTTGGGAGACATAGATAATTTGTGAGAAATTTAGTCATCTTAAACTCATTATATCCAAGATTATATCACAACCAAGGTATTATCCTGTACTCCTTACTATCTCTTATCTCTCATATCCAAGCTCTTACCAAGGCCTGTCAATTTTATCTTTGCAGCATTTCCCAAGCATACTCGGCTCTCTCCTCTAACACTGCCACCATTCGGGTGATTCTCATCACTTGACACTTTAATTAAAGCAATAGCATGTTGGTGGGTCTACCTACTTCAAATATCTCCCAATTCCAATCCACTGTCCATTCAGACACTAAAATGATTTTCCTAAAATGCAGATTTAATCTTATCTGAGCATATCCACCCCCATACTCAATAAATCCTATGGCTTCCTATTGCCTCCAGAAGCAAATATGAAATGCTCTCTTTGGCATTTCAAAGCCCTTCATAACCTAGTCTTTACCTACCTTTCCAAACTTCTTATAATTTACTTCTTGTTCCACAAACAAGGCACTCCATCTTGTTGCATTTCTCTAGCTGTCCCCCTTGCCTGGAATGCTCTCCGTCCTCCATTCCAACTACTGACCCCCATGACTTCCTTTAAATCCCACATAAAATTCTATCTTCTACAAGGAGCTTTCAGTAACTCTTAATTCCACTTTTCTCTCTCTTCACTATTTCCTATTTCTCCTGGATTGAGTGTTGGACCTGAAGTCAGGAAGATTAATCTTCCTGGAGTTCAATCTGGCTTCAGACACTTACTAGCTGGTGTATTATAAAGGGAGGTTAATTTGTACTAGAGGGGTTTGGTCTTTCAGTATAGAGGGGGGAAAGAGAGAAGAACCTCCCTTCACAAAGTGGGGTACAGGGGAGACAGCTGATGTTTAGGGTTGTCTCAGAGAGAGGAGAGAGGGTTTGAAGATTTTCCTCCTTCTGCCTTCCCTCCTTAGCTAAAGCTGCTTTCCCTGATTCACTCTTGTCCCTCTTGTCCTTCCTCCACTACTAGAGACCAAAGGGTCTCACACTCAGCTTGGGGAATAGATAACTTTTAATGTCAACTCAATCAAGTAATACAAAAGCAATAATGGGAAGGGAAGAATGGGAAAAGAAAAGTGGGGAAAGGGGGTCCCTGTTTCTATCTAAACCCTTTCCCCTCCCTCCTCAAGTTTGGGGGAAACTCAGGCCTTGGCAGCCTGAGCCCCCTGAGAGAAAGTCAGGTTGACTCACCCCTGGGCAACAGGAGCTGAGGCAAATTCTGCTCAGGTTTCTCTTCAAAAAGTCCCTTCAATTGGGAAATGTTGGATGGAAGGATTTCCAGTCACCAGCAGGAAAAGTGGGTAACCCTCAGAAGAAAGGTTTTGTTTTGTTTTGTTTTTTACCCTCTCCCTTTGGCTTCTCAAGACTGAGTAACCAACTCCTCTACCAGCCAGAGTCTTCTCCTCCTCCAGATTCCAAAACCTTGGGACCCCTCCTCCATGGAAGTGATCAATTTCACACACTCTTCAGCCTGACACTTTTTCTTTAGTGCCAGCCTCTGTCACACTGGGTGACCCTGAGCAAGTCACTTAACCTTGTTGGCTTCAGTTTCCTCATCTATCAAAGGAAATGGCAAACTACTCCAGTATCTTTGCTCAATAAACTCAAATGGGATCAAGAAGAGTTGGACACATGTAAAGGATAATTTTATTGTTGCGACCTAAATTATATAATTATTGGTCACCATGGATATCCCAAATAATAAAATAAAAATACCCGTCAGTCTGAAATTTTATGGTGATTTAATTAATATGGTGGAAAGAAATTAAGAAGAAGGGAGAAGGAAAGGGTGTAAGATTTTCTCCCACCTGGCTTGTGCCAGGAGGGAAGATTAGGGGACATAGAAAGTAAGGGTTTAGAGTGTGAAAGAGGAAGGAATCAGCCTGAACTCCAAGAGGGCTCAGCCAAGATGCCTGAACCTGAATTAGTACAAGGGCAAACTCACCGCCAAAACCCAGACAAATAGCTGCCACCATGCCAAGATGTCGGAATGCTTAGCACACTGCCAGCCAGATGCCTCTCTGGGAAAAGAGGGCGAAAAGAGGAAGTGACGTGCCTTATATAGACGGTTTTACATCACTTTCCTGGGTCTCATCTGGACCAGTGATAGCTTAGCTTGACTTAGGACAGCCTAGGGGTCTGTCTCCTGTTTCTGCACATGTCTGTTAAAGGTCATTTTCTCCAATACTTAATCCTTGAGTATGTTGCAGACATTCCTGACCTTGTTAAACTAAGTAGGGTAGAGAAATTTAGACTTGATTCTGTTAAACCAAGTATCTCCATTGTTACTAATCAGGAAATAGCTAAATCAGATCTTCTAAAGTACAGTCTGAGTAGGGTGGAGTAGTTTTAAAATTCACACACAACAGAAACAACAGCAAATCCTATATATGGCTTAGTTGGTATGTATGCTCCCCATTAGATTGTAAACTCCCTGAGGGCATGGATTGTCTTTTACCTCTTTTTTTGAATCTCAGTGCTTAACACACTACTTGGAACATAGTAAGTGCTTAATAAATGTTTATTGAATTAACATGCTTGGACCATTTAAATACCATGCTGCCTCTCACCTGCTTTTGTTGCAATTCTCTTGGCAGTAGATAGAATGGAGCTAATCAAATGTCCTAAGAACTGCCCAGGTTATGCTGAGCCAGCCACTTGACTGCCAGTATCACTGTCTAGAACATGGCATTCACCATGTTCTCATACTCTGGTCTACCAATTTCATATATGTGTGTGTGTGTGTGTGTGTGTGTGTGTGTGTGTGTGTGTGTTTTATCTTTAGAATCTGGTCCTGATTGGAAGACATTAATGGTAGACCACTGGCTTTGCTTCATATTTTAGGAGTACCCAATCCCATATTGGCCAGTTTTTTTCCCAAGAAGTTTTATATTTAATAAATAGGCCTCAAGCTTACTAGAGCCTTTTTATAAATCCAGGTGGAAGGATAGGAATCAACAGGTCACATTTCTAGGTGTGTGTGTGTGGGGAAAAGATTTGGTCTCACTTCTGGTGCCTCTTTTGGAATGTTGCTTTTATTCCCTAGACACTGAGTTTAACATTTTCTACAGAGGATCTAGGCATCTTACAATAGAAACATGGTCCCTCTACAATGAATTAGATCCATTTTTCCAGTGAGAGTTTTAAAGATAAGCTATCTACAAAACATGAGGAGAGAGTGAATCATGGGGACAAATGGAAGGAAAATGTGTGTGTGGTCCTAAAGAAATTTATTGTAGACTTGGCCAGGTGTTGAAGCTGGTCTCATCTTATTGTTTAATGAGCTCTATATAGAAAACACTCATGGTTCAATTCTTGACTATGCATCTTAGAAATATATCTGCCAAATCATTCATAAACTGATCTACCAGAAACATTTGATTGCATTAAAGTCCTGTGCCAACACTCCTTTTGGAGATAGTAGATCTATTTGTTATCAGTTTTACCAATGAAACTTCATTGAAAGCTTCTTCCTGTAACTTCTGGAAGAATGCCTCAGAGTTATGAGCATGAAGTTTTTGTGAATTAGATATCATCTGGCCCAGGAGGCAGGTAATATATCAGAAAAATGATTGGTAAGTTCATCCAAAATCCTGAAGTCAGAAGTTGAATGATAGTCTTAACTAGATAATGAACACAGGCAAATTTGTGGCTCAGCTGGGGAACTTCTAAGGCAAGTTTATCCAGGTTCTCATTCTCCTGCATGAAGCCAGCTAGCATTCTCTTCATACAGTTTGGCCATCTTTCCCAGAAGCATCATATTCTTAATTGCTGGGTAGCAAATTCTTTTGTTTCTTTTACTCTTACCTTCTGTCTTAGATTTGATATTAAATATTAGTTTCAAGGCAGATTACTGGGCTAGGCAATTGGTTTAAGTGACTTGTCCAGGGTCACAAAGCTAAGGAAGTATCTGAGGCCACATTTGAACTTAAGATCACTTTATCTACTGAGCCATTTAGCTTTCCTAGAATGACCACATTCTTGCTATTAAAAAAAAAATTCTGGATCTGCACTTCTGTAGTTGCCCACTGGAAAACTAGTTTCTTAGGAATGGGAAATCACTATGATAGGTCAATGTTAAATTGTTCCATAGGAGCCTGGGTGGGGGTTTGAGGACCATGAGTAGACAGGATCCATGGTGCTGGTTAAACCTCCAGGAACAGGGGAACAAGTCAATGGGGCCAGTTCTAGCATAGTAGGAAATGAGGATCAAGAAATAACAAGCTCATCTAAGATGGAGGAGAGGAAGAACTCTCTCCCTTCATCCCCAGTTTAGCTGATAAAAGTCAAAGGATATAATCACAAATGATGAGGTATTAATGTGTTAAGATGTTAACACCCTGTAGCCCCTTTAAGAAGTAAAAATACATTTTCCCAATTAACCAACTTCCCTTCCCTTACTACATTAACAATGTACTGGATGACTGGATCAGGATCCAACAAAAGCTTAACAGGTTAGAATATGTAACTCATTACAATAAAATGAAATGTAATAAGGATACATGTCTAATCTTGCATTTGGTTTTCTAAAAAATCAACTTCACATACTGAAGATGGGGAGACATGGTGTGATAAGTTGAGATTTCTCTTCCCTCATTAATCGAGATTAAGAGTTAGTTCTTTTCCTAAAAGCCAAGGAAGCCATCCTCAAGACTTAACTGACCCAGGATTGTAAAACACAAATCATTTGATATCCTGGGGAAATATTAACATAGCTTATAGCTTCCTGTTCCTAGAGTTGTGGCCTTCAGAATTGACAGATGTCTCAACACTGCATGAATCTTCATTTCCCACTTGACTGGACTCCTTTGGTCTTCATCATGCCCCTGGCACCTTCCACCCTTTTCCATTTCCTTTTGTGTGTTGTCTTGAAGTCAGGGGACTGTTTTTCTTTATTGCATTGCATCCTCAGCACTTAGTACAGTGTCTAGCCAAGTTGGGATCTGAATCCAGTGCTCCCTGACTCCAAGTCCAGCACTCTATCTACTACACTATCACTGCTAGAAGATTATATAGATTCTATGGGGAAAGATAGAGGTTCTTAATAAATGCCTATTGACTGACTAACTGTGACTTGACCATATATATATTTTTTTTCTGGAGACAAGGGGGGGCCATGGCTACCCAAGATGAGTGCTTTTTCCTCAATAAGTCTCTCTTCTATGTTATGGCTAAGTAGAGCTTCTTTTGTTAACTACCGAATGACCTATGAATGTCATTTCATTCTAATAATGAAATTAAACTACAAAGGGATCAGCTTGAATTGGGCTTAGCACATGGGCATGATGAGACAGCAATTTATCTGAAGAAGATGTGTCTGTATCTTGGGGAGAGGTAGTGCAATATCTGTCAATAGTATGATCTTGGGCTGTATTGAAAAAGATACAGATTCTGGGAATAAAAAGGTGATCGTCGGATTGTGCCTCCTCCTCGTCAGACCATATCTAGAGCACTGTGTTCAGTTGTGGGCACAACAGTTTAGGAGAGCATTGATAAACTGAAGCTCTAGTGTTCAGATGAAGGACCTCGAGAGTACCAAGCTGTGTGGAAGCTTGGCAGAGATGTTTAGCTGGGAGAAGATTAAACGGTATGTGATACATTTTTTCAAGCACTTTAAGGTTTGTCCATGGAACAGAGACTAGAATTGTTCTGTTTGACCACAATGAGCCAAGAATTAGGCCAGTCAGTGGAAATTGCAGAGGAAAATACAGCCTTAATGTCAGGAAAAACTTTCTAACAGTGTTCAAAGTTTGGAATAGACTGTCTGTGGAATTAACGAGCTCCACCCTCATTTGGAGGTCTTCAAAAAAAGGCCAGGTGACCATTCATCTAGTATGGTAGAATGGGATTCTTTTTCAGGTTCTAGTTGGAATGGAAGGCCACTGAGAAACCTTCCACCTTTGAATATCCATGAATCTATGACACCAGGGACTGAGTGAACAGGTCAACTACTTAGAAGTTGCAAAGACAGAAGCAGAGTCCAAGCCACAAGTTTAGGAGATCCCAAAAGGGGACTAGTGAGAGGCAAAGACCAGATTTCTAACTTCACTTTCCCCTATGAAGTCAGCTAGTATTCTTTTCATTCCATTAGGCCATCTTTCTCAGAAGTCTCACATTCTTAATTTGCATGACGCAGTTGCAGATGTAGTTGAAATCAATTGGGCAACATCATTTTAACACGTTAACATGTCATCATCTATGATTATATCCTTTGACTTTATCACTTGAGCTGCCGGTGAGGGGAGATAATCCCACAGCCACTGCTCCCACCCCCATCTTAAATTAGCTTTTGTTTCTTGATCTCAATGTCCAAGGGTGCTAGAATTTCCCCCAACGACCTTCACCCCTGCTCCTTGAGCACAGGTGGTGCACCATGAATTCTGTCTACCCATGATCCTCAGTAAACTCCCACTCAGGGACCTATGGAACAATTCAATATTGTCACAAATCATGATGACTTTCTGCTCCTAAGAAACTAACTTTTTAATGAGCAATTGGCAGAAGTGCAGCTCTAGAATGTTTTTTTTACAGCAAGAATTTGTCTATACTGGGGCAGCTAGGTGGTTCAGTGGATCAGGCCCAGAGATGGGAGATCCTAGGTTCAAACCTAGCCTCAGACACTTCCTAGTTGTGTGACCTTGGGCAAGTCTCTTAATCCTGATTGCCAAGTCCTTACTAATGGCTGCTAAACTGCATTGCTAGGAAACAGGCAAAGAGCCCAAAGAAAAAGGCATAAGTTTACTCTGTCTTTTTCAGGGCCACACAAATGCAAGCTAGTCTTAAATTCGGCTGAGTGTCAGTCAGACCCATTCTCTCAACTGATCCCAAACCCTATGAGTTAGAAAACCTCTTCCATTCTAGTGCTGCTTTCATTCTGTGGACTCAATAGGGCAGCAAATAAACAAGTTCCACCAGTGATTCTCTGTTCAATTTTTAGTAAACTTTCATCACACCTTTGTATATTTGATTATCCCTCTCCACAATAAAGGCAATCATATTTGGCACATAAATGTTGTGTGAAGTATCTCTGTGTTACTGGTAATTTCATTTAATGCTCTTGTTAGTAGCATCACGTCCAATTTTTCAGTGGTTTCCAAATAAAGACAAGGGTTCTTTAAGGACAAGTATCTCCATCAAAATAACCCCCCAAAAGTTGTTTATTCATTCATTTCATATATGTAACTCTACCCTGCTTCTTCTCCAAGCCTTTGAAGAGTCATTTTCATAGTCCTTATCAGTCATAAGAAACTCCAAGAAAGCCTACCTTATCATCTGAAAATTTCATCTGTGTGGTTCTCTGACCACAAAAATAACTCTGCATACTCCTCTTACATTGTATTCCCATCCCTCGCATCCTTCACCCACCCACAAAGAGTTGGGAGTGTAGAAAAGCCAAAGAGCCAAAAGGTATCTTCCTTTAGTTTGGAACATACCCCAAGTGTCATTCCATCATACTCTGCCTGCCCTATTTTCCTTCCCATTGTCTTCTCCTGGGAATTGCCCAGCCACTTGATGGGGTGGATTGCCTTCTGCATGTGCCACTTCTGTACCTTGTCACATCTCCTGGGGATTGCTCAGCATGATTGCCCCCAAATGGGAAGAATTAGCCTTTGCATTCCACCAACTAAACTTACTTCAATGGCTAGAATACCTAGCTAGATATGGCTCTAGCAATAATGAAAAACAAAAACATACTTCAACTTATAATGTCTTTTAAAAAACTGTCCCCTTCCCTCTTAGAATCAATACTGTGAGGCAGTTCTCAGCCAAAGAAATCAAAACTATTAATAAGCACATGAAAAAGTGCTCTACATCTCTTATAATTAGAGAGATGCAAATCAAAACAACTCTGAGGTATCACCTCACACCTAGCAGATTGGCTAACATGAAAGCAAAGGAAAGTAATGAATGCTGGAGGGGTTGTGGCAAAGTAGGGACACTAATTCATTGCTGGTGGATTTGTGAGTTGATCCAACCATTCTGGAGGGCAATTTGGAACTATGCCCAAAGGGTGATAGAAGACTGTCTGCCCTTTGATCCAGCCATAGCAATGCTGGGTTGTACCCCAAAGAGATAATAAGGAAAAAGACATGTATAGGAATATTTATAGCTGCACTCTTTGTGGTGGCCAAAAAATGGAAAATGAGGGGATGCCCTTCAATTGGGGAATGGCTGAACAAATTGTGGTATATGTTGGTGATGGAATACTATTGTGCTAAAAGGAATAATAAAGTGGAGGAATTCCATGGAGACTGGAACAACCTCTAGGAAGTGATGCAGAGCGAAAGGAGCAGAACCAGGAAAACATTGTACACAGAGACCAATACACTGTGGTACAATCGAAGGTAATGGACTTCTCCATTAGGGTCAATGCAGTGTCCCAGAACAACTTGCAGGGATCTAAAAAACACTATCCACAAGCAGAGGATAAACTGTGGGAGTAAAAACACTGATGAAAAGCAACTGCTTGACTACAGGGGCTGAGAGGAAATGACTGAGGAGAGACTCTAAATGAACACCCTAGTGCAAATACCAACAACATGGAAATGGGTTCGAATCAAGAACACATGTGAAACCCAGTGGAATCACACGTCGGCTATGGGGGGTGGGGGAGGAAAAGAAAATGATCTTTATCTCTAATGAATAATGCTTGGAAATGATCAAATAAAAAATTATTAAAAAAAAAAAGGATCAATACTGTATATTAATTCCATGGCAGAAGAGCAGTAAAGGCCAGGCAATGGAGGCTAAATGACTTGCCCAGAGTTAGAGCTAGAAAGTGTTTGAGGCCATATTTGAACCCAGGACTCCTCATCTCTAGACCTGGCTCTCAATCCACTGAGCTACCTAGCTATCCCCCTGTTTTTTGCCTACATCTTACTGAATAAAAGTGTTCTTTGAAAAACAGTTTTGGAAAATTAGCAAGAGAGAGGGACAGAGTGAAAGACAGAGAGACAGACAGAGAGAGAGAGAGAGAGACAGAGAGAGAGTTTCATCAACCCATATTTGAGAATTAATTGATGGTAAGCTCACATAGCAGTGCCTGATGGTATAATCCACAACAAGCAATGTGTGACTTAAAAAAAATTTTTGTTAGTATTGTTATTCACTAAAAACCACATTTATAATTAAATCAGTTGATAGCACAAATACACATCAAATTCTTATATTACTCTAACAATCTCATGTTTACTTATTGCTAATTCTATTTCAATATAATTAACTCTTTTAATCATCCATTATTTGTATTTAGTCTGGACTGAAGGAGAGCATACTCTGGGGTTTTTGGCTGCCTGCCTGGGAAGCTTAGCGTGCTTGACAAAATGATGCCAAATTCTACAGTAGCTCATATTTTTTCTCATTTCCTCATTTTTGACATGTTGCTTTCCTCCTCCCCCTCTCCCCCTATAGAGCAAATGTTTCATCTGATCAATTAAAATTTGTTACTAAAACACCACATTGTGGTAGGTAAATCGTGAAATGCACGTCACGTCACCAAGTATAATAAGTAATCATTGGAAAGTTATATGTCAACTACAGGGTGCCTATCACTATCAGATTTTCATTATTTGATTAGTTCACTGCAGGGGAGTCTTCCACTGAGTCTTTGGATCTCTGCTTTGTTCAAAATAGTTTCTGTCATTAGTGACAGGAAGTAAACTTTTAGTAGACTGACTTATGGCAACTACACAATGATGAATGTCATTTGATATTTGAGGGAAGCAACTAAGAAATGAGCTTCAGTCTTGGGGTAACAAAAAGCTAATTATCTCAGCTTTTTTGGGAAAAATGCAAGGTAATTTGTAGCATATAAGAACCCCAGAAATGCCTCTTAGATATATATCCTATGACCCAGCACCCCAATATTTGGTTTAACACACAACAGATTCAATTTGAGGGAGGAAATCCCTCACTTTAAAACTTTTCTGGCTCATTTTCCCTAACCAGTTTTCTCTGGGAATCTCAGTTTGGCTTGTCTCCACTGCTGTGAGTAGAAACAAATAATAATAATTTTTTTAAAAAAACATCTCTTATGCAAGGTAACAATGCATGCCAGACACAGGATAGCTTTTATTTTACCTGACAGAAAGTGAATAGCAACACGAGGAATATATACTAAGCCATAAATAGTTTATATAACTATCTTCTCCTTTCTACTGATTTCTATCTCCCCCCTGCTCCACCCCGGTGAGCTATATAATCCCCCAGAAGTGATGGTATAGTAGTCAGAGTGCCAGACTTGGAGGCAGGGAGCTCTGGATTCAAATCCCAACTTGGGATTTGGACATTTAAAAAAAATTAAAGGAGCAACAAAGGAATTACTTCTTATATCTATTGGTAAGAGAAGCAAATTCATGACCAGATAAGCAACAAGAGGGGATCATAGAAAAATGATTGTGACTACAGCAAATTCAAATTCTTTTGCACAAGCAAAACCAATGCAGCCAAAATTCAAAAGGAAGTAATACTGGGGGGAAATCTTTGCAGTAAGTTTCTCTGATGAAGGAAAGTCTCATTCCAAGTATATGGAAGTGATCTAAATGTATAACACCAAGAAGCATTTTCCAATAGACAAAAGTTCAAAGGATATGATGTCAGTTTTTAAAAGAAGAAATCCTACTTATCAATAAACATGGGTAAAATGCTCCAAATCACTATTAATTAGAGAAATGCAAATTAAATCAACTCTGAGGTTCTACCTCATATGTATCAGACAGGCAAAGATGACAAAAAAAAAGGAAAATAACAAATGTTGAAGGAAATTTGGAAAATGAACACAATGTACCTTGGGACAGCTGTGAATTGGTCTAGCCATTCTGGAAAGAAATTTGGAGCTATGCCTAAAATGTTACTAAACTATGCATACCTCTTGACCCAGCAATACCACTACTACACCTGAATGCTAAAGAGATGAAGAAAGAGGAAAAGTACTAACATGTACAAAAATATTTATAGCAGTTCTTTTTTGTGGTGACAAAAAAAGAAAACCAAATATGTGTCCATATTGTGGGGAATGACTGAAGAAATCATATGAATTTAATAGAATACTATAATGCCATAAGAAATGATAAAAGGGATAATGCCATAGAAACTTGGGAAGACATGTATGAACTTATGCAGAGTGAAGCAAGCAGAACAAAGAAAATATATACAATAATACAATATCACATTGAAAAATAGTTTTTAAAGACTTGGCCTTCCCTCTCCTGCCTGAGTTAGGCAGGGGGCTCACGTGCAATGTAAAGGTTGCAGTTTGGGCACTTGGTCTACAAAAGGTTTGTCATCACTACCCTAAGTTCTTTTTAAGAAATGCCTGTTAGAGGGCATCAAGATAGCTTAGTGGATAGAGCTAGACCTGGAGATGGGAGGTCCTGGGTTCAAAACTGACCTCCATCACTCCCTAGCTATGTAACCCTGGCCAAATTGCTTAAGTCCAGTTGCCTAGCTTTTACCACTCTTCTGCCTTGGAACTGATACTTAGTATTAATTATTAAACAAAAGGTAAGGAAAAGAAAAAAGGAAGGAATGAAGGAAGAAGACAAACCAGTTGGCATGTTCCACTTCTCCAACAAAGTAGCAAAAAAGGTTCAATTACCTAAATTCTTGGGCAGCTAAGTGGCACCATGATACTGTGCTGGTCCTGGAGTCTAAGCATGTCATGGCCCTTCTCAAGACACTTTAGTTTCTTCCTATTGCCACTGGGGAAAAATACAAACTCCTTAGTTTTGCATTTAAAGCCAACTGGCTCTAACCCATCTTTCCAGTTCAATTATACATATTTCTCTCCTCTGTCTCTTTCTCTTCCTTTACCTCCCTCCCTCCCTCCCTCTCTCTCTCTCCCTCTTCCTCTCTCTCTCTCTCTCTCTCTCTCTCTCTCTCTCTCTCTCTCTCTCTCTCTCTCTCTCTCTCTCTCTCTCTCTCTCTCTCTCTCTCTCTCTCTCTCCCCTCAGAGAGAGAGAGAGAGTTCCAGTCAAAATGCCATACTTGTTTCCCATATATGATATTCAGCCTCTGGCCTCTATACCTTTTCACAGACTGTTCCCCATATCAGGGAGGCTTTCCTCTCTCATCTCCATGCCTCTGAGCCCTTAATTTCCCTTAAGGCTCTGCTCTAGCACTATTTCCTATAGGAGGTTTCCTGATTCCTCCAGTTGTTAATTTGTACTCAACAAATTAGTTTACATTTATTTCCTGTATATTTTGCATTTGCTTCTCACTGTATTGTTATTTCCCAGAGTAGAAAGTAATCTCCTTGAGACCAAGGGCTGTTTTATTTTGTCATCGTATCCCCATCACCTAGCATAGTACCTAACATGTACCATGCACTTAGCAAGTGCTTGGAGACTAGGATTGAATAGAATAAATGTCATATGGGTAACACATATGGGTAAATTTGTTAAAGTTCTTAAGAGGGAAGGATTACTTCCAGCTGGAGTGAACAGGAAGTAATCCTGAAAGAGGTGTCTCTTGGCCTGGTCCTTAATGGATGCATAATAGAGGATTTACATTTCCAAAGAAACAAACAAATCCAATCTCAGTAAATCTGGTTTACTACCAGTAAGAGTATTGGAAATCCTGTGTATAGCTCTGAAGGTAATTCCACAAAAGGATTTTGGATAGAGGCTTCAGAACATTTGTTACATAGACATTCAGATAAATGGCATCCTCCCTGGAGAAGATGCCTTGAAAGGCTCTATGTCAACTCTTCTAGCTTGTTCAAAGTGTACATCACTGAGAGGATAAGGAAAAACATCTCTGAGGAGGTGACCCCTGAACTGAGCTTTAAAAGAAATCTGGAAGTTTGGAGGAGGAGAAGGTTCAAGCAGTAAGAAAATGACTTCTGTTTTGGACATGTAGAATTTGAAATGCTTTGGAGACATTAAGGAAATATCCAGCTGATGGGTGATGATGTGGGATTTGAATTCACCTGCAATATTAGGAATATATATATATATCCCTATATTATATATGTATATGTTGTATGTTATATGTATGTATATGTTGTATATATGTATATGTTGTATGTTCTTTGTGTGTATATATGTGTGTGTATATATATATATATATATATATATTGGGGCAGCGAGGTGGCACAGTGGATAGAATCTGGGCTTGGAGTCAAGAACACCAGAGTTCAAATGTGATCTCAGACATCAGTTGTCTGACCCTGTGAAAGTTGCTTAATGTCATTTCCTCAGTTTCCTTACCTGTAAAATGAGCTGGAGATGGAAATGGCAAACGACCCCAGTGTCCTTGCCAAGAAAACCCCAAATGGGATCATAAAGAGTTGGACATGACTGAAAGTACTGAAAAATACCATATTGATTTTGGAGTAAAGGGATTCTATGACATCAACCCTGAAATCAGAATAAAGGGATTGGATCTTCCCTACTATCTAATCCATATTCCTGTTCATTTAGCAAAGAATACTTATGGAGGATCATATTTAAGTCTTCACAGAGGAGTCCTCTTTGGTGTAAAATCCACATGGTAAGCAACTCCATGATTTCGGAAGCACTTGGACATCCTAAATCCTCCCTCTCCCCAATTTTTATCCATCTGCTCACTACTGACTAAAATGCTTTTAAGTAGAAGAATCCCAATAGTCAGAGATAAAGTCTAAATGCAGATAGTCCTGGGAGAGGTCACGTGTTTACAGAAAAGTTTCAGTGACCATATAAGCTCCTTTCTTTAGGGTCTTTTTTGATATGGGGAGAGCTAGAAATAGATGACAGAGTGGGGAAGCGAGAAGAATGAGGTACCAGGAGTGAGAAATGAGAAAAGGCAGTTGAAAAGGGAGGTTTGGGGAATTCTCTCTGTTAGAGTTTTTCCTAGGGCTAGCTCTCAAAGTCCTCCCTGAAGGTCACAAGAACTTACTAAAGCCCAATTATTCAGCACATTGAAGAGTAGCAAGTGCCTAAGGCTCTGGTCTGCAGAGAGAGTGCTGAAGTCCACACTTTCCTTTCTCTAGAATAATACCAAAGGACTAGTCTTTGCCTGGCCTGTAGGCTGGGTACCTGTTTATTTTACAACTAACAAAGAGTTGCTGAAGTTTTGTGGTTTGGATTTTTGTTGTTTGGATCATGGATTCGCAAATTTCCAGCTGTGAACCTTTCAAAAAATCTGACACACAAAATATAAACATCCTGCCTCCCCTTAGATTCTTTCTATAGACTTCTATGGCATCCCAGACTACCTTAAGTGAAATGGAAGAGCTGTTATCATCAGAGCCTTCACTAGCAATTCTGAGGCCAAGAACAAACTCCACAAACTGTACTTAGCCCAAACAGCATGAAACAAGCCCTGCAATCGATGTTGTCAAATACAAATTCCATCCATCAGCATTGCTATAGCTCCCGGGCACAAGGTCTTTCAGCTAGGGTCGCTGGAGTACCATGACACCTCACTGAAGGTTGGAGGAGCGTAAGAAGGGAGCCAGGTAGGAGAGACCAGAGAGAAGCTTACTTTGCATAGTTTCTCTCCTCCTGTGAGGGGTAGGAAACAGGCCATCTGGTACATTCCGATTTTAGCTCATTAATCTTGCTAACTGGGTGCTAAGCTCAGTTGTTTCTATTCTTGAGCAAGTCAGATTTGGGGAATTCAAGGAAAATGATTGCCAATTAAACTAGTCAGGCTTGGAAATTCAGAGAGCTGAGAGCAACAACATTTACCTTGAGGTGACTACAAAGTTTATTGGAGAGTAGCATGCAAGCCACAGTTGAATATTTTCCACCTCCCATCCCCACCCCACCCCCATGTCACTAGTATAAGAGAACCCCCAATGGGCAAAATTTCTTTGCCAATGCCTGTCAGCACTTTCTGTTACTCAGTCTTGTAGAATTGACTGGAGCACTTAAGAGATTAAATGGCTTGATCAGAATTATAGTGGGGCAGCTAGGTGGCACAATGGATAGAGCACTGGGCACTGAGTCCAGAAGTCCCATCTGCCCAAGTTTAAATCAGGCCTTAGACACTTCCTAGCTTTGTGACTCTGGGCAAGTCACTCACCCCTGGGGGTCTTGGTTTCCTCATCTGTAAAATGAACAGGAGAAGGAAATAGCAAGCTGCTCTAGCATCTCTGCTATGAAAATACCAAATGGGGTCAGGAAGAGTTGGACAAGACTCAAAAAAAAAAAAGACTGAACCACAATAGAATCACAGAATCAGTATTTAGAGGCAGGACTAGAACCCACCTCTTCTTGACCAAGATCAGTTCTTTATCCACTTTGACATGCTGCCTCTTGTGCATGAGTCCATTCCACTTATTCATAAGAAAAGAGTATAAGACATACATATGAGATAAATACTCTTTATCTTCAGATAGATAAATAATCTTTATCTTTATCTATATCCTGTTTTGGTCTGGTATAAGGGAGCAAAGCTACTCACAGGGAATCACTCTAAGAGCAATTATTAAATGTCTATTCTGTACAAGGCACTAGGAATACAAAGACAAAAGCATATCAGGGGAGCTAACTAGATACACCCAATAATGATATCTGTAACCCATGTATAGCCTCAGGCTAGTGGGAATAGAGTCTCTTTCCCAGCTTCCACTCCTACTAGCAGATTAGATCTCCAGAGCCATATTACTGCCTCTCCTCTCATAATCTAAGGGTACTTTGAGGGATTGTGGAGTGTCTTTCTTTATAACTGTTATTCTTGAGCCCCCATCTGGTGTATCTCTCTGTAATATTAGTCAACTGGCTACTATGTTTTACTTATTTCTATTTATCACTTCTTGGGAAATACCCAAGTCACTCTTTGAACAGTATTTCTGTTGCTGTATATAATATTCTCTTGATTCTGTTCATTTCACTCTTCATAATTCTAATATCAAATAAATTATTTAGAATAATTGGTAAAGAAAGAGTCCTCAAACTCTTCTTTAACTAATTCTGAAAGAAATGAGGGTGCTTAAGAAGTCATGTAAAGACTAAATTTCAGGGACAAGATTCAAGCCTTAGAAAGGCATAGAGATGGTGACTCAGTGGATTGAGAGCCAGACCTAAAAATTGGAGGTCTTAGGTTCACACCTGGCCTCAGACACCTCCTAGCTCTGTGACTCTGGGTAAGTCACTTAACGCCCATTGTCTAGCCTTTCCCCTCTTCTACCTTGGAACCAATACACACTATTAATTCTAAGACGGAAGATAAAGGTTTAAAAAAAACAAAACACCAATGGCATGGAGATAGAATATGGAATATCACTTATGAGGGACATAATAAAGGCCACTTTGGCTGGACCAATGAGTGAGTGAAGGCAAATATATAATTTACAGATGGGGAAATGGAGGCAAACAAGGCCAAGTGACTTGCCTAGTGTCTAAGATTAGATTTGAACTCAGGAAGATGAGTCTTCTGGTGTCTAAGTCTGCTCTTTATCCACTGTGTCAACGTGGAAAGATAGTTTGGAGCCAGTTTGAGAAAGGTTTTTAAGTGCCCAGCAGAGGCTTCTGTATCTGATCCTAGAGGTAATAGGGAGCCACTGAAGTTTATTAAACAATAGAATATTGTAGTCAGATCTATACTTGAGGACTAGCACTTGGGCTACTTGTGGAAGGTGAATTAAAGAGGGAGGTGGCTGAATTTCAGTAAATAGGGATATTTAAGGGAGTCAAATGGTTGTAGAAGGCAGATAGGAGGTTAAGTAAATAAATGAAGCTGGAATCTTTTACTAATGTATCATTCTAGGGAAAACTATAAGGCTAAGCACTGGGCTTGGTAGAATTCCTTTAGAATTAGAAGCTACCCACATGGATATTCAACACTCAGTCTAGGGGGCAGCTAGGTGGTTCAGTTGATAGAAAGCCAGGCCTGGAGGTGGGAGGTTTTGGGTTCAAATCTGACCTCAGACACTTCCTAGCTATGTGACCCTGGACTCAAACTAACCCTCACTCAAACTAACCCTCATTGCCTAGTCCTTACTGTTCTTCTACCTTGAAATCCCTACTTGTTTCGATTCTAAAACAGAGGGTAAGGGTTGTTTAAAAAAAAAAACAGTCAATCTAGCTCACTCACGAAGTATTCACCATTACACTGACTAACAGGCCTTAATCAAAGCTGTCCAAGAAGTCAAAATGCTGGTCAGCACAACTCTCAATTTGGTGCCATGGAGGAAAATCAGATTCATCAGCCCACTGGCCCTCATGACACTTATAACTGGTTATATACACATGCACACTTACAAGCCTGCTAGTAACTAGGGCAGCTAGGTGGTACAATGGATAGAACACCAGACCTGGAGGAAGGAAGTCCCGAGTTCAAATTTGACTTCAAACACTTACTGGCTCTGTGACTTTGAACATTTAACTCCTGTTTGTCTTAGTTACCTCAACTGTAAAAATGATAGCACCTACCTCCCACGAGTGTTGTGAGAATCCAGTGAGGTAATATTTATTAGCTACTCAGCACAGTGCCTGGCACAGAGTAGGTGCTTAAATGTATATTTTATCCATTATTATACTGTACAATGTGTGTGATCATAGATGCAGATGGCATGGAATATAGGCATGAATATAATTAATTATCTTAATTAGCAAGACTTTAGCGTAATACACTGATATCCTTAGGAACTATTTTAGTGTACCCACTTAAGGCTATCGTGCCTTCCTTCTTTTGATTATTTCCAATTTATCTCGCATATAGTATGTTTATAGATAGATGTTGGCACATTGTTTCCCTGCACTGACTTTCTGAGAGCAGGGGCTGTTTTGTGTTGTTTACACCTTTTTTTTTGGTATCGCCAGTGCTTATCACTGTCTGGTACATAGTAGGCATTTCATGGATGTCTGTTGATTGATTGACTCACCCTGTTTCCTCTTTAGGCACCCCCTCTCCATCTTGCCACTGCAGAGGTGCCTGCTCCTCCAGGGCTACATACAGAACTGAGTTACTGACAGCTGTTTGCCCTCTTCCCCATGCTCCAGTCTAGACTACAGAGCTGCTCCATCTTGTCTCTGTTAATAGCTCTCTTCTCTGCTGTCAGTATCTGCTGCTGTTGACAAGCACTGTTTCTCTTTCTAATCACCCTTGGTGCCATTGGGACTTTTATCAGCTCCTTCTGCTATTAGCTGTGCCCTTCCCTCTTCCTTCTTCCTTTACAGCTTTTGTGTGAAAAGGCAGATCTTTTGGAACCAGAGCAAGTTTCTTCTACTGTCAGCAGACCGACCAATCGCAAGATCTTGGGGATAATCTTTAGGTTTGGGGTGCCTCTAAGCTGTTTTTAATTACCATATGTTGTTCAAAGTTTAATAAAAATCCCTGGGAAGAAGTTTTGACTTTTTTTTCCATTTAACCTCTTCTTCCCCCTTTCTCTTCTTTCTTTCCTTCCATCCATCCGTCCTTCCTCCATTCTCCAATTAATCTGGAAACCTGGTTTACATTACAATTTCATGAGCCCCATGTTCAAACCAACCAAACTAAAGAGGTATGTAAGTCAAGATAGGCTAATACAGGTATCAAGGAAGGACAATTAGAAAATTAAGTAATTATCTTTCTATTTATACTTCAAGTGTTAAAACTAATGATAAGTATGGTCAAATAATGCTTTTGGCCTAGAAGAGACTTGATAGCATAGAAAGTGTTACCGTCTACTTCCTAAATCTGAAATACAAGAAGACAAATTAGGTGAAATGAAAAAGATTAATGGGGAAAGCGGTCTGGATTTAGAGGATTTGGATTAAAATCCTGGTGTGTGACCTTGGGAAAGTCACTTAACCCCAACTGCCTAGTTAATACTGCTCTTCTGCCTTAGAACTGATACTTAGTACTGATTTTAAGGCAGAAGTTGTTTTTAAAAAACAACTTTTAGGAAGTTGGGTGGCACAGTGGATAAAGCACCAGGCTTGGAGTTGAGAGGATCTGGGTTCAAAGATGGCCTCAGAAACTTCTTAGCTGTCTGACCCTGGGCAAGTCACTTAACCCCTTTGCCTAGCCTTTACCCTTCTGGCTTAGAGTCTGACAGAAAGTAAAGGTACAAAAAACAAAAAGGAAAACAAACAAAAACATTGTATTTGGTGTCTGGAGGGAGGTGGATTAAAAACTGCCTTTGACATTTACTAGCTACATGATAACTTGTCTGAGTTTTATCTGTCAATCGGTAAATATTTATTAAGTGCCTACTATTTGCTGGGCACAAAGCATTTGGGTCACAAAAAGAGACCGAAGCCAGCCCCTGCCCTCAAGGAGCTTATGTAAAAATGGGGATTATAATGTTTGTGGCGACTGTATCCCCACATGTTGTCATGACAATCAATAATGTATGCCAACTTTAAAGGGCAATGAAAATGTCAGTTATAATTGTTTCTCACATAGCCATCAATACAGTTTAATTTACTAGTGCCTACTAATGATTAATTACAGAAGCATCAAATGCTAGTTCAAAATTAGTTTGTTTTAAAGTACAAATGGCCTACAATTCAGATATGTTTGTTATTCTTCCTTTTTATGAATATTAGCAGCACTTAGTCTTTTTTCCCGTTTTGTTTATTTCTGAACTTAACACCAAATAAAATATAATCATTTAAATAAAATGAGCATTTCCATACACATCACACAACAAGAGAGATTTGTACATGAAACTGCAAATTGCTAGTATACAGAGCTTGCTTTTCTTTTTAAACACATAATGGATTCAACATGCAATTTCAAGGCTTTACTATGTGTCTATAATTCCTTATGGCCCTCCTTCTGTTCTCTTCTCATTTGGAAGTGGGGTGGAGAAAAGAAAATCTCTATCCCTCCTCTCTTTCCCAACTCTCTACCCCAACTGAAAAAGACAGAAAACAAAACCCTTGTAATAATTATCTGTAGTCAAGGAAAGCAAATTCCCACTTTGGCCATGCCCCAAAATATATATCTATTTTGCCTCGCAAGTCGATCGTCTCTCTATCAGGAGATGAGAAGCACAATGTTCAATCTTTGGGCCTGATAACAATACATCTCTGTAGCTGTAGGAAAGTGAATTTAAAATGCCTTTGTCATATAAACTGATGGATTTGGGAGGTCCTAGGATTGTGTTCTTGTACACAATTTCTCCCCAGTTTCCTTTATTGCGTGCCTCTGACAGGGTATGAAATGAACTGTGCTCACCGAGGACAACCACCCAGAAAATGAACCAGATTGATTTGTCCTTCCTTTTGTCCTTTACCACACATCATCAATCGCTTTCCTGTTGCTTGGCTCAGTAAACTGAGCATAGATTTAATTGGACTCACTGGCCCTAGTTTTGGTGACCTTCTGAAGGGGACAAGTACACTCCAATACCCTTCAATGTGTCACATGTAATAATAATAATAATAGCCACTGACATTTAGATTGTGCTTTGCTATTTATGAAGGACTTCATACATACTATCTCACTTGATCAAGTATCATTAGATCCATTTTACAGATAAGGTCATTGAAACAGAGATTAAGTCACTTATCCCAGGTCACATTAACTAATAAGTGGCAAATCGATGGGTTTAAATCTGGTCATTTGACCCTGAATCCAATGGTCTCTTTACTATATCACTATATACTACTGCCATATAACTGGCAGGTTAACTTTGTCTAATACACCAAATGTAAATTATCACACTGTAATGAGGAGCCATGGTTTCAATTCTACAATCATAGCCAACACTTCTTGGAAGGCTGTACTATGAAGCCAACACATTAATTATAGCACCACAGTCAGAATTGGAAAGAACTTCAGAGATTGACTAATCCAATCTTTTCATTTTGCAGATAAGGAAACCAAAGAAGGACCAGTACCTAGTTTAATTTGAAAGTGAGCTGCTTGAGGGCAAGGATTGGCTCCATTTCCCATTTTGATCCCCAGTACTTAGCAGAGTATCCTTAGTCAAGCCTTTATTCATTCGTTCATTCATTTAATTCAGCAATATGCAGCTATAATTTACCTCTCCTAGAAGGTTCTGACACAGTGTTTTAAGAGTCCCAGATAAAGATTGATTCTGAGTTGCATTTAAACCAAGATTTAGGCAGATGTGAGTTTGCAGACACTCCCATCTGAGCCTCAAATTCATCTTCAGAAGAGCAAACAACCTGATGCTCCTTTTTCTGGGATGGTTTATGGCACTCCGTTGAATGGGACTATCCATTTCTGCACATGAAATAAAAATTCCACAGTAAGCATTCATTCTCGTGTCATTGGTCTGCCTTTATCTGTAACAAATATAGTCCATTCTGTTTATATCTGGAGTGGAAGGTGGATATTGGCTCTGAGCACTTGGCTAAGTGAACCAGAGAAAATCATCCAAAGAAAAACTTCTAACAGTTTAGAGCAGCATTTCTCAAAGTATAGTCTGAAGGTCCCTAAAACCCCTTTACCTGGAAGGGGTAAGTATAGTAAATGTATGCAATACACTAATAGTTCCTTTGGAGCATAGAGTTTAAAGTTAGAAAAGGCCACAAAAGACATCTTTTCCTTCCTTCAATAAATGAAGGATCTGTTGCCAATGGAAGTTAAGATGACCTTTGACAAGGTCAGGCAGGTAGTAAAGATTTGGCAGGATATGAACCCAGGTCCTCTTGATTATTGTACTGTGTTGCCTCTTTGAGAGTTCTCAGGGAGTTATGGCAATTAACACTTAAAAGTCTGCTTTAGATATCCAATTAGATTTAGATATCTAATTAGAATTGGAATTTGTAGCTTTTGCTCAGTGCAAGAGACAGACACTAGTGAAGGCCATGAATGTGTGGGTTGTCACGTAATTCTAGCTGTCACTTGGCCTCATGAACAAAGAAATGTATTTAGCTTGAACCTAACGTCAGCATTCTGAATATATCTCTTTAGAGCACTTCTGAAATAAAATAGCTAATTCTTTATGATCATGAAATTATATGGAGTAATGGGAAGCAGGGACCTGCTTTGGTTCTTAGCAAACAGTGCCCATTACTTCACTTTGCCTCTTTCTGATAACAGCTAAATAATTTATGACATCAAATCATTACAGGTTCCGACTCACTCATTAATAGTTTGCAACATGTTAATTTCCTCTTTTGGCTGATGCAAACATGTCATAATACATTAAAGAGCAAGCAAAATGATCTTTTCCTAAATTATGTTTTCTGAATCTTTTTTCATATAAACAAGCTACTTAACCCTGAATTAAGGGAGAGTAGTTTTGTAATCTTTCCAATAATCCTCTTATAGATGGCCTCTACTTGAAGAAATGGTTTGTAGTACCCAACACTGGCTAGAAGACAATGGGGTCTGTAAGGCATGGCAAGCAACCAGTGAGAGAAATGGTGATTCCAGGCAGGGAGATTCTGGAGCCCGCGCCACTTGGTTACTTTGATTGTTTAGCTGTTAACATGAATGAACATTTATACCTTGGGAATCAGCAGAGGCTACAAATTAGGACTTGATCTATTGTTGATTGTCTCTATTTAAGAAAGTGATGGGGAAAATGCTAACAATGCAGATTAAACTTAAAAGTGTGTCTGTCATGAGAATATTTTGGGGGAAGAGCCTGTTGTTAAATATTAAACCTTAACTGATTCCCAGCCAAGTGTTAAGGTTCACTTACAAGCACTGGATATTTGTAATGCAATCTGGAGAACAGGGATTGTTTTGAAAGCAATGTAAGATTGTAACCCAGTGCTTAGCACAGTGTCTGACACATAGTAAGTGCTTAACAGACCCCTTTATGCCATTTTCATTGGCCTAATGTCTATTAGTTAGACAGATATTGTTTTATTACTAAATAATACACCTTCCAAAGGTGCCTAACTTATATCCAGAGAATAAATGGCTTTGACATAGATAGAATTTGGTCTAAAATATATTAAATATCATCAAGCTAGGTATTCTAAAAAACTGAATTTCTCAAAGCATTAATAAAATTCATGGCACTGAACCCCTAAGAGTTTAAATGTAAAGAAGAGAGCACAGTTGCAGATACACTCTGATAAACCAATAATAAACCCACAAAGGCAAAATAAAGAATACAATGTAGTTGTGTGTGTTTTTAGGTTTGATTTTACACCTCCTCCATCTCTGATGTCTGAGCTCCCAGCTGTACAGTAGATTCAGCTGAGTCATTTGGCTCACCTAAGCCTCCCTCAGCACCCACACACACACACATCACCACACCTCCATACTCCCAGCAATTTTCAGTCTTCCTTTGACAATTCAACTTAACAAATATTAATTTAATCCCTGCACTAGGCTGAAGGAGAAACAAAACAAAACTATACAAAGACACAGGAAAGCAGATGGTTTCATCCACTATTGTAAAAACTATTTGTAGTCCTTAGATGGGAGACACATGTAGCGATCACTACAAATCAAGAATACAGACAGTTAGGTCGCTCAGTGCATAGCGAAACAGAGCTGGAGATGAGAGGTCCTGAGTTCAAATATGAATTCAGATACTTCCTAGCTGTGTGACAGTGGGCAAGTCACTTAACCCAGTACCCTAGTCCTCACTACTCTTCTGCCTCAGAACTGATAGTATCGATTCTAAGATAGAAGGAAAAGTTAAAAAAAAAAAGTCAAGAACACAGCATTGATTATCTCAACCCTGCTGTCAAAGATCAAATGGATTTCTTTTTAACAAATGTAAAAGTATTTGATCACTTCTTTTCTTACCTAAAACAGAGAAATCATGCTCTCCCTCCTACTCTCTGGACTGACCACTTTGGCTTCCTCTAAGTCCCAACTAACATCCCCTGTTGGGAGCCTGCTCCATATAGGGAGGACAAAGAGATCTGATTCAATACATAGCAGAGTAGCTCTTAAAAGATCCAGAAGGAAAGAATACTTCTGGGGGGTTCTGAGGCATGGTCCAAACCAAGAGTAAAACACGTAAAATTTTGCTTTAGGAATGCAGAACTATCTCTTGTAAAATTATGTACATGGTGTTTTCTCAATTTTTCCCATTAACAGGCTACTTAACTCTTAATTACCGGAGAGCAATTTCATCCTCTTTCAAACAATTCTCATAGATGGCCTTTATTTTAACAAATGGTTTGGTTAATTAAGTAGTAATCATCATCGGATAGAAGATAATGGTTTTGGGGCATGGCAAGCTAAAGAATCTACAAACGGTCACCCAGAGAAATGTTGAGCCCAGGCCGAGATATAATGGAGCCTGTGCCAATTGGTTTTTTCTGATTAATTTTAATGTGAACATTTATGCCTCAGAAATTGGCAAAGGCTACAAATAGGACTTGATTTATTGTTTTGATGATTGTCTAAACTGTTAATTTCCTATTTATTCTATAAATAGGATAAATATACAGGATATTTATTTCCCATTTCTTTTGTATATAGTATATATATATATGTATATGTATATGTATATATAAATTTTAACTAGTTGATATTGATTCTAATTAAAAAAATCCTACCCCTGGGGCAGCTGGTTAGCCCAGTGGATAGGGCCAGGCTTAGAGATGGGAGGTCCTAAGTTCAAATCTGGCCTCAGACACTTCCCAGCTGTGTGACCCTTGGCAAGTCACTTAACCTCTATTGCCTAGCCCTTGGAACCAATACACAGTGTTGATTCCAAGATGGAAGGTAAGGGTTTATTTAAAAAAAAATTTTTTTTTAAATCCTACTCATTACATTCCAAATATCCCTTCCCCAAATTCTCCCTAGCCTGCTTATATCCTCTCTTTCTGTCCTCCTCCCTTTTCTATAAAGATGTTACTTATCCTAAATTGCAAAGTTACAAAAATCTAGATCTGCTAGTTACTACTAGCAAGAAGTCCTCCTTAACAATGCTATTAAATCTTTTTTTTTTTTCAGTTTGGTTACTCAATTTTTTTTTCTTTTACCTCTACTTAGCAGATCTAATTGGTTGGTGAGATTCTTCTTGGGTTCTTTAGGGATCCAGGCTCAGAAGTTCTCCAGCACTGTCAAACTGGGATTAAAAATGAGAACAGGGGGCAGCTGGGTAGCTCAGTGGATTGAGAACCAGACGGGAGGTCCTAGGTTCAAATCTGGCCTCAGCCACTTCCTAACTGTGTGACCCTGGGCAAGTCACTTGACCCCCATTGCCTAGCCCTTACCACTCTTCTGCCTTGGAGCCAATACACAGTATTGACTACAAGACGGAAGGTAAGGGTTTAAAAAAAAAAAAGAGAACAACCTTTGTCCTCAAAAATGAACTTCTAATTCTACCAGGAGGAAAATTATATGTACACAGATAAATAAAGTAAAAAAGCAATTTGTCATGTGGGATATACCAGCATTTGGGGAAGTAAAGGCCTCATGAAGGAAGTGGTACCTGAACTAATTCTCAAATGAAGATGGGGTGAAGGACAGTCAGCTTCCAGGCATAGAGGACAGACTGCGAGAAGGCTTCAAGAATGGAGTTAGAATATCAGATAGCATGTGGTGAGTTGAAAGCAAATATTGCAATGTGATTAGAACTGAGTATATGAAGTGTAGTATGTAAAATAGATTTGGAAATAGAACCTGGAGTCAGGCAGTGAAGGTCATTAAATGCCAAATTAGAGTTTGTATTTTAACCCTGTAAGGATGATATTAGAAAATAAGAATTGTTTTATTAATTTAGGGATACGAAGTAAAGTGGCTGCTTGAGAAAAGAACTGGAGTTTGAAGCAGAGCTGAGAGAGCATGTTGATTTCAACTGTTGACAGTTATAACTGTTTTTCTGTGTCAATTACTCTTTTTGGCAGTTGGGAGTTGCTTTCTGGCAGTTGGCAGACATATACTCTCATAGACTCGTTCTCAGGCCTGGAGGAGGTAATATCTTTGCCTCTCTCTCTGTCTGAAGGAAAGATCTGAAGGAGCTCAGTGTTTTCCTTTCCCAAATTGGGAAACACTATTGAATATCTATTGTGGTTTTATAGATTGTTTAACTCTGAGAAGACCAAAGAAAAACCTGGTCTTTGGTTTGAACTCTGAGTCTGTTAAGACTCAGAGTCCTAACTGGATTCTTGTTGAGACTCAACCAGCTAGGCTTTGCTATTTTATAATTTGAAGGCAAAGTTAAGATTTATAAGGATAATAGCAGTAGTTTTATTTAGATAGTATAAATGTGGGTTAGTCAGATCAAGGAGGATTAATGTAGCCTGTGAAACACAGGAGAAGTGGTTCCTTGCAGAACCTGGGAGTTTATTTGGGTGGATTGAGAAACCTTTAGAATTAGAAATCCTTTATTTATCCTTATATATTTCAATAAACATTTTATTTTTATAAGAAGAGTCTCTTTAGCATCCTTGCACCTGACCCTGAAAGGAGGTACGCATTTGAGCTTCACTTCATAACTGAGGATATTTTTGATTACCTCTATCAAAAGTATCTGAACAGTTTGAGCCTGATTGGCAAGTTAAACAGTTATGAAAAGGTTTGAACCCATATTGGAACAGTTTTTCCATCTAAGGATTTTATTTTCTTGTCATTATTTTATTTTTACAACCCAGAGGCCATAGGGAGACACTGAAGATTTTTGAGCAAGAGTGTGACCTATACTTTTTAAGAATATCATTTTGGTATTTTCTTAGCTTTGCTCTGTGGTGACCTCTCAGCTCTGGATCTTTCCATTTTGAACTTAGTGCATTATCTTATTTTTATTTTAATTGAAAATTTTATTTAATTAATTAATTTGGAATATTTCCCCATGTTTACGTGATTCACATTCTTTCCCTCCCACTGTCCCCCCCCCCCAGCCAACATGCAATTCAACTGGGTTTTACATGTGTCATTGATCAAGACCTATTTCCATATTATTGATATTTGCACTAGGGGATTGTTTAGAGTCTATATCCCAATCATATCCCCATCAACCCATGTGATCAAGCAGTTGTTTTTATTCTGTGTCTCTCCTCCCACAAATCTTCCTCTGAATGTGGATAGTGTTCTTTCTCAAAATTGTCCTGGATCATTGCATTACTGCTAGTAGAGAAGTCCATTACATTCGATTATACCACAGTGTATCAGTCTCTGTGTACAATGTTCTCCTGGTTCTGCTCCTTTCATTCTGCATCAATTCCTGGAGGTCTTTCCAGTTCCCATGGAATTCCTCCAGTTCATTATTCCTTTGAGCACAATAGTATTCCATCACCAACATATGCCACACTTTGTTCAGCCATTCCCCAATTGATGGGCATCCCCTCATTTTCCAGTTTTTGGCCACCACAAAGAGCGCAGCTATGAATATTTTTGTACATGTCTTTTTCCTTATTATCTCTTTGGGGTACAAACCCAGCAGTGCTTTAGCTGGATCAAAGGGCAAATAGTCTTTTAGCGCCCTTTGGGCATAGTTCCAAATTTCCCTCCAGAATGGTTGGATCAATTCACAACTCCACCAGCAGTGCATTAGTGTCCCAATTTTGCCGCATCTTTTCCAACATTTATTGCTTCCTTTTGCTGTCATGTTAGCTAATCTGCTAGGTGTGAGGTGATACCTCAGAGTTGTTTTGATTTAGTGCATTATCTTCTGCCTTCAACTATAAATCGGATGCTTTTCTAAACTCTTCACTTTAAACTTAGCTTATCTTTCTGTTTACCTGTTTTATTCTTGGTTTGGACCAAGCTGCAGACCTTCCCCTCCCCCACCATGTATTCTTTCTTTCTGTACCTGCTAAGAGCTGCTGCTAATCTCTGTTTTGCAATAAATTAGATCTTATTTTCTCATTCTTCTCCCTACATATATGGAGTAGGCTCCCAACAACTGGCATTGGAGAAAAGGTGCTAAGTATAATGACAGTCACCTTTCTCTTTCTTCATTAAGTTTGACTTCACAAATGGGAGATCTTTGAAGTGGGGTTAAAAGGAGGATTGGTGGAACTGTTCTATGAAAGAAGAAATTCCACTGAAAGTCGTATCAGGGCTCAATGAGAAGCTGGCTGCCAGGGGAAGTTAGGGGTTAACCTAGAAGGTATGGATAGTCTGAGAAAGGCATTGGTTAGAGCAGCTGGGAACTTAAGGCTACCAATTGCCTTATTCAGGATTGGGAATCAAATTCTTTATATAATAATGTCAGTATTGTACTTTGGCCCCATAAAGTACTAAATGAGGATGTTATAGTTGTTAGTACTTGTGGTAGTCTCATAAGATAGACTGAAGTAGTATGGTATAGTGGGTAGCATGCTAGCCTTAAGAGTCAGGAGTACCTGAGTCCATGTCCTTCCATTGACACATTCTGGCCGTGTGACCTTGGACAAATCATTTGACCTCTCTGTGCCCCAGGAAAATCTCTAAGGCAGTAAGTTACAAAATAGTGACTATTCTATATAGGTATTGCTTTTCTTACCAGGGCATCTCTAAACCTTTGAGGTCAATGGTTTGGAAAAAGAAAGGGGAGTGAAGGGGGGGGGGGGTGGAACTGGGCAGAAGATTTCATCAGGGCAATCCATTACTACTCTTGGAAAAGCCACTCTTTTGTGTTACAAGGACAGCACATTAGATTGAAACAGATAAACAGTCCATTTTAAACTTGCATCATAAATCTACTATGTTATTTTTGAATGATCCCTTTATCAGTCAGAGAAAGTCTATTTTTCATGCTCTATCTTGAAATATACCACGTGTACTATGAAAAATGAAGGCAAGAAAGAAAGATGAAAGTTTTGTGCTTGGATGGATATGAGATTTAAGACATTAGATCACATGAAAACTGCAGAGAAATTTAGCATTGTGTTCTTTCCCCTTTAAATTGTGTCCTAGAGCCTAACATAAATGTACTTTTGAATATTTTTTCCTATTGGAAATATTTTTATTATTATACTTGTCGTATACAGAACAGAATTATATTGGGAACATTTACAAATAGTTGGTTATCTAAAACCTTGGTCACTTGTACACATTAAAACCTCACTCGTTTTTTTCCAATAAGCAAATCATCAGAGAGATGTTATAATTATTTCCTTGTGAGCAAACAGAGATTTCGAACAGGAAGGGGTATGGGATACCCCTGCCTGGAATGCTCTCCCTCCTCATCTCTACCTCTTGGCTTCTCTGGTTTCCTCCAAGTCTCAACTAAAATCTCACCTTCTACAGGAAACCTTTCTCAATCCTTCTTGATTCTAGTGACTTCCCTCTAATGAATCCTTCCCATTTATCCTTTATATTGCTTGTTTCTACATAATTGTTTGCATAGACTCCCTCATAACACTACAAGCTTCTTGAGAGCAAGGCCTATATTTTGCCTTCTTTGTTTTATTCTTGAACATTCTTGAGGATTTCAGAAGGGCTAGTCATCTATGCTTAGCATCTTCCTTCCTGTGGTCTGCACTAATGAGCATCTACCTAACAAAGGCTAAGGAACCAAAGTGGCTGACTCACAACTTCTCTTGGTCTTAGTTTCCTTAACTGTGAAATGGTGGTTATAATAGAGTACACTCTCTGATGGATCTCCAGAGGTCATATATATACCCTGGAGGACTTTTGAAACAGATCCTTTCCAAATCCAAATCTATGACCATTTGGAACCATCAGAATTTCAAATATATGTGTGGGGATGATGAGAAAGCATCTATTAAGTACTATGTGTTGGGCCCTGGAGATGCAAATATAAATACAACTTGGGGCTAGGCTGTCCTGATTGGTGAGTCCTCACTGTCTCTAGCTAGTTTCCTATCTCACTGATCTTCTGACCTTTGCTAATACTATATCCCCTCCACTCCCTCTTTCCATTTCTTGCTCTGGGAACTTTAATGAAATCAGTTCTGTCTTTCTTTTTGGAAAGGGCACATCAATCCATTTCCCAATGGGTTTATTTCTCCCTGTGACTCCTTAAAACAAGACATACTTCCTTGGCCACTATCCCCTTATGTGTGTTATCTCCTCCCAGTCTCTTAGAATGTAAGCTCCATCAGGGCAGTCACAGTCTTGTTTTTACATCTGTATCTCCAGGGCCTGACACACAGTCCTTAATAAATGCTTTTTCGTTTGTTCACACACATATACTGGAAATCATGACTGTACAAATGATACAGGATTGTACATTTGGATCTAGAATGGTTCTTTAAAAAGCATCAGGTACAATACCCTTATTTTATAGATGAAGAAATCGAGGCTCAGAGAGGGTAAGTGACTTTTCCAAAGTCATACAATAAGTGCCACAAGCAGAATTCAAAATCAGGTCTTTTCATCCTGACTCCAAGTTCAGAATGCCAATACATGACCCATCTGTTTAAGTAGTTGAGCTGAATTGACTCTAACTCTAGAATGTGTTCTAGAAGTTTTTCTTTTTCTAAAAATTAACTACCTTCTCTCAACTTGTAATCTTGACATATGCTCTTTTGCATCCTCCATGCTGCTAATGCCAGTTCTAGACACAATATTTTCTCAATAAATCTTTCTTGATAGATTCTTTCTCCCCAAAAAGTGAAGAATAAAAGATTTCCCACTAAATTTGAATTCCAGTTAGTCTAAATTCTATTGTAAACTCAAGGCTGTACTTGAAGGTTATCTCCCAATGGAATTACAGCCTTGAAATAAGGATGAGAAATAAGGATAGCAGTGCTAGCTATATCCTATGTTGATGTCAGTTTTCCAATTAACTACTTCCTGCATTGGCCCATTAATACAATATTGATGCCAAATCTCAATAACTCAGCTCTTTTCAAATGATAAGGAATCCTACAAATTTTGCCTTCTAAATGATTCTCCTGCAGCAATGAGATTTGTGAGATTTCTTTTTAAATAATCAGCATAAAATCCATTAAGGGCAAATAGAAAAAAAAAATACATGGCTTCTGCCTACTAGAGCCATGAAAGAATGTTGTTTAGCTACAATTTCAGTGGTGCCTCCTTAATTAGCCTCTGAAATCCCAGCAGTGTTATTTCTAGTGCTGGGCTCCTAAAGACTAAACCGGCTGCTGCAAGGCCTCTGGGACTTATGGTGGGATTCAGAGAGAAGACATGGAAGGAATAATTCCAGGTTCTTTCCCTCTTTTTTGATTTGTGGATGGCATTTGTCATCACATCATATTTTAAGGTTTGTGCATCAATCCTTTGTCAGGGGCACGCATGTGTTGAACAAGTCAGAACAGACAAAAAGCCTACAGTGTTACGTAACCCATCATTTAAATATGCTACCACCAGGTGGTTGGGGGCCTTAGAACTTGGAACTACAGAATGCATGTTTTATCTGGATAGGGCTTTCTGCTCAAGTTTTCCACATGTTGTAACCTCTTTTTTTTTTTTAAGTCTTAACAGTAAACATGAAGTTTATCAAATAAGATGAGCTTAGCTGGTAAATCAAGTAATTATTCCTTTAAACTCCAAGCTTAAAAAAAAAAATCCAATAACAACTAACCCTAAAGACAATTGGAAGTCTTTCTATCCTTAGACACAGATTAAATGAGTGTCAAGACAATTGAGTGAGCTAAGACATCAGACTTGAGGTGAGTCAAGGTCAGAACTGCCCATTCTGGTTTCAGTGCAACCTCAGCCTGTCTTTTCCACATTTACATTATAAAAGCCTTTACTTACAGTAGGAAGAACTGAAGACAACTTCTTTCCGGACTGTGCTGGCCAGAAATGGAAATGGTTCCTTTCTGCAGACTCCTTTTCCCATTATACTGAGGGCCCAGAGCCAATGTCCACTAAGAACTGAGCTGAGAATACTAGAGAAAAGAACCAGCTGCTCTGCTGGACACAGTAGCATGTGGTGATGATGAAGAAACATTTCAGCTGGTTGTAAATTGGCCAGAAGTGCCTGAGGAAAGCCAGGAGCTAACAAAGAGAGGATGACATTGGCAAGTAGGTGGCAGTAAAACCCAGAAGTCAGGCTAAACAATTCCTTCAGACTACTGAGATTTTACTGATTAATGTTGTGGATCTTGCTGAAATAATGACCAGGGCTGTGAAGGAAGAACAAGAGGATCCAGTTTGATGGACATTGTTTTAAGTTTAAATGTCTTATGATAGCATATGTATAACCTCTATCATATTGCCTGCTGTCTTGGGGAGTGAGAAGGGGTGGGAGGAAGAGAGAGAATGTGGATTGCAAAATGCCAGAAAATGACTAGTAAAAATTATATCTAAATGAAATCTGGAAAAAAAATTGAAAAAGAAAAAATAGGTGGGAAAAGTTTAAATGTCTTGGTAATCTCAGTTACCTAAGAAAGGAAATTAAATGTCTCTGGGAACATGGGGAT
Organism: Monodelphis domestica; assembly: GCF_027887165.1. Lineage (NCBI taxonomy): Eukaryota > Metazoa > Chordata > Mammalia > Didelphimorphia > Didelphidae > Monodelphis > Monodelphis domestica. The sequence continues at coordinate 178,541,282 of NC_077231.1, forward strand.
TAAAGTGAGTCTGATATCCCCAGAAACTTTTGTCTGGGAGCAAATCATAGCCAGAATGTAATAATTATTGGAAAACTTCTAAGATTTCATCTGGGCCCTTCTGAATTCAAAGCAATTTTCCAATGATGATGCCAGGCCATTGATACACCCAGATTCTGATGATCTTTTTAAAGACAATTGGCTCTCCTAGGCCTGGGATCCAGCTTCAGAACTTCAGGTCATTTAGTCATCAGCCATTAGAGTTTTCCTCACCTCTCAAATAAATATATCTTAAGTCAAATAATCATTTTCTTTGCTGTCTTCTTTGACAATTTAATGCTCAAGCAATTCCCTACAGAATTCATTTCTATGATTTTTCCTTTTCTTATTTTCCCAAAGCAGAAGAAACAAGAGACAGACCCCTCCATGAATAGATTCTTTCCATAAAGGATAATACAATGCTCCAATTTATTCAATTTCGCTACTGAAAAAAACTTTCATCTCGTTTTTATATCACAGTCATTTCCCCTTCACTATATTTAACTTCTACCATTGAACCCTTCCTCACAAACAAAGAAGCATATTCAAGTAAAGCCATATTGGCACTGCAACAGCACTGAAGGGGTATCCTGCATTCCATATCTGAGAGTCTCTTCATACTATTCAGCATTCAATAGTAATATTCCTTTTAGCAATGTTAAGACTTAGTGATCTGCAATTTTTATGAATTATATTGATAAGAAAACTCTTTAGAAACGACTGTCTGAAAGATTCTATATTCCCTAAATAGAGTACATAATTTTGCATAATATTTTAAATGTAAAATCAAACTGGTTTTTATTATTAGATACCCTTCTTCCCATTCCAGCTGTTTTCTTCCTACTTAATCCTGAACCCAGTTTACTTTCTATCTTCAATGTCTAGTTAGATCCTGTAAAAAATAGCTGGTATTTCTGTAACCTAAGGACCAGGATCATTTACCCTGAATTTATATGAATTGGATTTAATCTGGCGGTTGACCCCTCTCACCAGAGTTATCACTCAGAAATATAAAAATAGGTTGACTATAATTCCACTTATGTGGGTAGAAGACTCCTCAGATCCCATACAAGCAGTCAAAGCAACAGTGCATATATCAGGTACAGAAAAGCCTTTATTATATTCCACAGAAATTACAAAAGTAAGGGACTTATAATAACCTATATATAAGCACTATAATTCTTCTTTCTTCATCAAGTTGCACCTTTCCTGGAGTCCTAACGTCCTCCAGAATCCCTCTAGAAAGTCTCTTGTCTCAGTAAAAAACTGAATTTAGAGCCTTCAAATTTGAAGTTGCTAAAGAGGAAAATCCAGGGGTTGGTGCTGCCCAAGAAATCCCTTCTCTCGTTAGAAGACTGAATTCCTGGACTAAATTCTGTCCAAAAAATCTCCCTTGTTCAATCCAAGAGGCCAGGATTCAATTATTTTCTTCATTTGGATATATAGTTAACTTCTCTTAAGCTGCCATCTTGGGCTTAGAGGTTATTCAAAACTAGGGCAAGAAGAAACCTGGAGTCCATATCTCTTCTCTTGGATTTTATAGGCATAAGAACACAAGCAACTTCCATGTCCATTTGCCCCAGGGGAGTCATTAGCATCTTTTGGACAGGGAGGGAGGTGGTGATGCACCCATAGGACTTAGGTCAACTCTGCTGTGCTCTGGTCTGCCCTCAATGTTTGGGGAAGGGGAAAAAAAAGTCAGAAGAAGAAACAGACCCAAGTCAATAATCGAAGGACTCTCTTTTATAGGCCACCACAAAGGATGGTCCCCTCTCACAATTCTCTGTTCTATAGGGATTCAAGCCAATCATTTAATCCATGATCGTTGAGATGAAACATCGAGAGATATGTCTGTTCTCCTTTCAAGCAGATATTCAACAGTCTCAATTAAAGGATAACCTCCTATAAATGCCTTAAGTTAGCAATCTCCTTTGATAAACACTCTACATTTCTCTAACACTTTAAGGTTTTGAGTTATATTTTATACATTATCATATTTGATATTTATAACATCTCTGTGAAGTAATAGTAACTCTATTTTACTTGAAAATTTAAAAATACATGTTATTTCACTGTATCCTTAGAACAACCCTGAGAGATAAGTGCTATTATTATCTACATTTTATGGATGAAGAAACTAAAGCAGATAGAGGTTAAATGATTTACCCAAGGTCACATAGCTAATAAGTCTATAAGGTGGGATTTGAACTCAGGTCTTTCTGACTCCAGGTCCAAAGTTTTATCCACTCTGCTACCTGTCAATTATGACCATTTTTACAAATGAGAAAATTGACTTAGAAAAGTTAAATAATTGGTTCATGTTTATGGAACTAGTAAGCATTAGAAGTGGAGATATGAACTAAGGATGCTTCTTCATGCTGTCTCTTACATGGAAAGATAAATGGTGAGGTGGATAGATATGGAGCAATTCAATTGTCTGTCCATCAAGCCAACTTGTCGTATTTTAGGTATTGTACTTTTGTCTTTCTTTTTTTCCCTCCAGTGTGGATAATTAAACCAGTCTCAGGGAAGAATTTCCCTGAGGAAGCTTTTCCATTGAGGAGTATTTCAGTGCTTACTTACTGCAATGACTATATTCTGGAAATAGGAACATTTGAAGACTCCTTCCATTAACAGAGCATGTTTCTACTTCAACTCTGTACAAGACATCTTACTTGATGTTGAAAGTCACCTAGCTAATGTAAAGATTAAAATTAGGGAATATGGGGAGACTGAGGCAGGTAGAAATTAGTTTCTCTCTGCAAGGAGTATTATATTTTTTTAGAGGTTTATTAAAAGTTAAGGATTAAAGAAAATACAGGATAAGAAAATACATGTCCAGGCCACAGAGAGGCCTAGGCACAACCTCACCTACATTATGGAAAGAGCCACATCTGCCCCAAACGGAAGTCCAAGAGAGCCCCCTCAAAAGCCTTTGAATCAGCTTAAATACCTTCTCGATCTCTGCCCAGTTGAGATTACAAGGCATTCTGGGGAAGTGGAGCAAAGGCTTGTGGGGATTGTAGTCCTGTATTTGAGTCTATTTTTTACACTAAGTAGAGTGTTACAGAAAGTCCAGCATACAACTTAAATAGATGTTGTCCCCAGGAAAACCAATGAACAAAGTTATTTCCACAGCTACCGCTGTGATATAGCCCAATATTCTAATGTGCATGGAAGTTCCCTAGTTTGGAAAGATCTTTAAAGATGCATTTTCAAATCAAGTCAATAAGCATGTATTATCAAGTGTCTACTATGTGCCAGGCACTAGGAAAACAAAGATAAGCCAGAATGGTCGTTAACCTCAAGGAGCTTGAGTTCTATTGGGTGAGACAACATACAACAAGTCTATAGACAGAAGATGTAAATGGAGTAAACTGGAGGTAATTTCAGAGGAAAGGCACTAGCACTGAAGAAAAATAAGAAGGATTTCTTACAGAATGTGGGATTTGAGCTGAGCCTGAAGGAAGGCCAGTGAATCAGGTGGGGAAATGAGAAAAGAGACAATCCACAGTCAGCAGCCAAAATACACAAAGTATGGAGATATCATGTCTCGAATAGCATAGACAGAGAGGAGTAAATTGTAAGATTAGAAATGTAGGAAAGGGCCAGATTGTGAAGGACTCAAAAAGCCAAACAGAAGATTTTATATTTGATCTTGAAGGTGATAGGGAGCCATCGGAGTTTGTTTCCTGGTCCTGCAACATTCTAGATGTGTGAACATGAACAAGTCCCTTACACTCTATGGGTCTCCATGTTTTCACCTGCAAAATAGAGAAAACAATAATTATGCTGCCTATCTTTTGGGATGGTTGTTGTTATTAACAGTAGGAGTTTAGTCTCTCTCTCTCTCTCTCTCTCTCTCTCTCTCTCTCTCTCTCTCTCTCTCTCTCTTCTCTCTCTCTCTCTCTCTCTCTCTCTCTCTCTCTCTCTCTCTCTCTCTCTCTCACACACACACACACACACACACACACACACACATATTTTAGGGGCATCTAGGTGGCTCAGTGGATACAACACCAGGTCTAGAGTCAAGAAAACCCAAGTTCAAATCCAGCCTCAGATACTACTAACTGTTTAATTTTTTCCATCTGTAACATGAGATGGGGAAGGAAAAAGCAAACCATTTTGGTATCTCTGCCCAGAAAACCCCAAGATAAGGTCACAATGAGATGGACATGACTAAAACAAATAAACAAAAATCTTTTTGGTTTACTTTTAGGTAAAACCTTTGAAAACTTTTAAGTGCCATATAAATGTGACATTACTATTATTCAGATTGATCTTCATGTGACAATGATTGGTGTCACTAGCTTGCAGATATCTCTGCTTACTATCTCTCTGTCAAATTAATAAAGATTTACACATACTGAGGGCACTCCTCTGTTTACAAAAGGATTCATGACAGTGTTTCTTTAAAGCTGTTACAGGCTTTCAGGAGATTCTGGACTCACACTGGCAATCACTATTAACAAAAAAATATGCATGTCCTGTAAAATCTATAGAATTAAGAAATATTCTCATATAGAAAGTATAACTCCCTTCAGATAACCATGAGCTAAGCATAGAATTAAATAAGTGAAGACTATTGGGATGGATTGCATTTGGGAAACTGCAGTGTTTACTCATTCTATGGGGCCTGCTACAGCAAAGTCCCATATATTTTTAATTAAATTTTGTTTTTTCAATTAACAAGCATTTATTTTATTTTCTTCCTACCTCCTCTTCCACTAGAAAAAAAGAAAAAGAATAAAACCTTACAGCACATGGGTATAGTCAAGCAAAATAAATGTCCATATTGCAAAGCCCTATCTTTTTTTTTTTAACACCCATATTCTTCTGGCAATTAAATGGTTAAAAATAACCGAATGTCACAACCTCAGAAGAAATGAAATTTCAAGGAACCTAAAAGAAGATGATTTATGAATGTAAGTAGTTGTAGCATGTTACCAATGATGACTACATGCAAGAAGTAACCTCCCCAAAAGAACATTTCAAGGGACACATATGACCAGAAAGAGGTGAGTCAGCCACCTGTTCAAAGTGAAGAATAACAGTCTGAATGTAGCTCTGAGATTCATAAATTATGAAAGAACCAGAGGAAGGCTTCCAGCACATTGAACAGATCCTGAATAAAGGATTTATGGGTAAGGAAAACAGATTTAAAGGCTTTTCTCCAACATTTCTTTCATGTATATGTCAAATTTGTGCAAGAGTTTTTGAACAAAAAGTGGCAACCTTATTCAATGACCTTCTGATCAATGTTAATCAAAGCACAAAACAGGAAGTTGAGCTCTCCAGCATCAAGGGGAAGATCTAATCCAAGTTGAAGAGAGATTCCTCATAGATGGTAAGGCCTTCCAGATTCCTATATGTGGATGACATTGTCTTTTTTATTCATTCATTCATTTATTAAACATTTTCCCAAGTTTACATGATTTATTTTCTTTCCCTCCCCTCTTTCCTCCCTCCTCCCAGAGCCAACAAGCAATTCCACTGGGTTTTACAAATGTTATCACTTGATACCTATTTCTACATTAGTCATTTCTGCTATAGAGCAATCTTTTAAAGCCCAAACCCCAAATCATATGCCCAAATATACAAGTAATAAGTCATATGTTTTCCTTTTGTGTTTCTACTCCCATGGTTCTTTCTCTCAATGTGGATAGCATTCTTTCTCATAAGTCCTCCAGGAATGTCCTGGATTATTACATTGCTTCTGGTAGTAAAGTCCATTACATTTGATCATTCATAATGTTTCATTTTCTATATACAATGTTCTTTTGGTTCTGCTTATTTCACTCTGCAGCATTTCACTGAGATTCTCCTGGTTGGATGACATTGTTTTGATTGCATATAGACCATATAATTTTGCAGAGCCTCCTAAATGATATTCATAATTAATCAAAGAAGTTTGGCTTCACTATTCATACAGAGAAAACCATGGAGATGGTGAATGCCTATTTTCCATATGATGATAAGAATCTATTAGGACAATATTGTGAAACTCATCCATCAGTATATATATATATATATCTTGAAAAGAGGATGCAAATAGATTAAGAAGTTGGATCCAGAATTGAACTAAAAAGAGTTGGAGAGCAGGTTGAATTGCTTTTGGGAAACTGTGAATCCACACTGATGGTTGCTAATGTACTGCTTCAATGTAGGAAAACTATTATGGAAGAAATTGGTGAAAAGTTGGATCTGATTTTGGCTAGTACTGAAATGTGGGCAGCTGGACTCACCTCCAAGTTTTTGTTTTAAGAGTGAGGGGTGTGTGACTGGAGGGCACTGAACAACCTAATGGTTGGAATATTCACAATTATGACATCACACATCCATTAAGTTGTCCAAAATTAGAGATCTTGAACAGTCATGATTTGCCCTGTAAAGTAACTTAAACTCTTATGATTAAACCTTCCTTAATTCTCCCCATACCCAAGCCCAAGCTGAGTTATGTGTTCCTCCTCAAATTTCTCATAACTCCTTACCTAGATCTCTCCTTTTGTTAGAGGCAGGTTTACACCAGTCCTCTCTTAGTTAAGGCTTTTTATTAGGCTGAAATGAGCCACTTGAATGTTATTGAACCATTAACAAAAGGTTTACTTTGCCCTAATACTACTGCAGGGAAATACAACAAGGATATGATAGCATTCAGTCACTAGGGTATGGTGACTCTCATGGTCTTTGGATTTGAGGGTGACTTAAAATCAGGGCAGGCAAACACCAAATAACAAATCTCCAGGACAGCTTTGTTGCCTCTTAGGGAAAATTAATCTCTGTGGCAAGAGGGAAGAAGGAGGGGTGGGTCGAATCTATGTGAGGAAGGGGACAGAAGCTTGTATGTGTATATATAAATATGGACTAATTCTCTGATGCCTTTGCACTTAGTATCTTCTCACTTGTATCGTAGTTATTTGTGTACATATCTTTATTTCCTTTCATATACTATAAACTCTTTGAGAGGAGGATCTGTGCTTTTCATATTCCTAGAACCTAATGCAGTGCCTTGAACATAGTAGGAACTTAATAATCATCTAAAGAACTGAATTGAAAATAACTTCAGATTTTTTTAAAAAGCAGTCTACTGTATTTTTATTAACAAAATAATGAGTGTAGTGTGTAATATTTATAGAGAAAATGGGAGGGATTAAAGAACAGGGAATACCGAAGGTTTTGTAATAGGGAATGGAGGAGTTGAAGGGAGAGAGGGAATATGGCTACCAGTGAAGTAAAAGGAGAGAGATGCCCCATGCCGAGAGGCTATTTTTGAAAAATGGGGTTCCTGAGACATGGGCCACTTATGATAGTCTGAGGGGGCTTCTTCTCTATTGGATTGATATGGAAGATACCCAGAGCAGGTAAGCATGGACCCTCCTGAGGGACAAGCCTCCCCCCAGACTTATTCGCCCAGCAGGGGGTCCAGTAAGGACCATTTATAGTTGACTGGCTATCCTGAGGTTCAGCTCCCTCTAAGTCCCCTGAAATGATAGTTCTCTTATCTGACTGAGGTTATGTAAATAAAGATAACTTTTAATAACAAGTTTGGATTGAGAGGGTATCAGGGAAGAGGGACTAGATGAGGGCTGAGTCTCTCTCAGCTTTTGAGCTGAGGCCAGGCCTCACAGGCTGGCGGAGAGTTTATTTTATTCCTGTCTATGCTAATCTGTGCTAGTTTTCTTAAGTTCAAAGTCTTAGCAGTAGACAGCAAAAGGAAGAAAAGTTCTGATCTTCAGAGTTGGTTGGGCCTGTCTCTTTGGGCTGATGCCCCTAAAGACTGGCCTTACAGTTCAAACTGCTTCCCTTAAGTCCTTCTGTCCGATGAACATGACCACAGGAATCCAGGTAGAGCACACAGTTGGGAGAATCAGGAATAGAGGCACTTCTATCCAGAGAAAGGGAGAGAGGCTCCTTCCAGTTTCAGGGTCAGGAAGCCAGAGAGCCATCACAAGACCAGCTGCCACTCCCAGTTGCTCCTCCCCCAACCAACTGTCATTCTTGTAAATATCTTCTCTCTAACATTCCTATTGTTCATTCCATCTGATTGGCAGAAAGTCCAATACTTGCTTTAGTTTTCCTTTCCATAATCATCCCCTTTTTTTTTTGTTGTGACCTTCCCAAGGTCACTTATTTTATTATAGTTACCAATCTTCTAAATCTAATTTCTAACTACTTTCCCCAAAATAATAAACTTCCCTCAATTACTCTATCACTATTCTATGCTAACTTTATCTACTCTAAGGAATTCTATGCAGGAAAGTTTGGGTAAGGGTAGTTTTAGGTTTTTACAATAAATTCAGTACAATAAATGTTTTAACAAAACCATTACAAAGAAATTTAAATCTTAGTGCTAATACTATTTACTCTTGCTAAGTAACTAAAACAAACAGTTTTTCTATTTTATATATTATTATTTGCAAATTATTTCATCCATATATATTTCCATTAAACACAATTTCAGCATCATCTTCCCTTCACAATAAGCAATTAAAAGTTTACTACCTAAAAATGCAGCTTAAGTCTATTCCTATGTATAACTAACTGTGCTATGCTTAACTTAACTTATTCCTAATCTATTCCCTATTTATTATAACTATTCTCTAAGTCCCTAGGCTAATATATAACCTAATCTTATGTACAGCATATATACATGCTATGCTAAATATTTACAGATTCTATCACTATGTTACTAAACTAATTATAGTATATACATCATTTATAGAGATTATTTACATATAATACAATAATATACATAGTTCCCTAATCTTGATGTCAGTCAAAGGGAAATATCTATTGATCTTTCTATTTGCCCAAAACCTTATGGAACTAATTATATACATATTTACATTTTGCATAAATATAATTTCAGACACATGTTTATTTAAATAAGGTCTCCCAATATGTCAGTTTGTGATTTTGTGTTTTGTGTCTAATGGTGTTATGTAAATTAATACTTATCAAGTTTCTTCAGATCTCCATTTCCCATGTTGACTGATGGATTTCTTCTTTCTTCTAAGTTATGTAGTGATGCATGCTATTTCTCAAATATGTGAAATTAATTTAGTTTTATGATTTTGACACATTCAGTCTTACATATGTCTCATTTTCCATCTGTCCTCTTCTTGTATAAACAAATTTACAAAGTTCAAAGTCTTAGCTGTCCATTTCAGCTTTTTTCTTTGTTTGTTCTCTCTAGCAGTTTTTCTTGATGCTTTCCTCTGGGTTGGTTTAAAATCTTTTCCTCTGGGCTGGTTTAAAATCTTTTCCTCTTGGCTGGTTCAAAATCTTTTCCTCAGGTATGCTTTTCCTCTGGGATACTTTTCCTCTAGGATGCTTTTCCTCTAGGCTGGAAAGTTGTCCTCTCACTATGGTATGCTTGACTGCTGGGATCTTGTTGTCTTGAACATTATGTGTCACTATTGTTTCTTTGTGGTGTACTTTTTTATGTTAATCAGTTTTTTATTTTCATTTCTCAGCACTATCTTTTGTGTAATTATCTTCTATGTCTGTTACAATGATGCTGAATTTTTCTGGTTTTTCATAGAAACAGTGGAACCATGAGTCTTTCCCTGCAATTTTTATAGCTGTTGGGGTAGTAAGCAATACTTAATGTGGTCCAGTCCATTTTATGTCTATAGCCAATTTTCTATTGAAATTTTTAAAGTATCCTTTGTCTCCTGCTTTGATGTTATGAAAATTTTAATCCAGGGGTACTGTTTGTTGCATGAAGCCCATTTCATGCAATTCTGCTATTCTTGTTTGTAAAGCTTGTATATATTTTGTTGACAGTCTAGTTTGTAAGAAGTTCTAAGTCAGAGAAAGGAAGGTGTGATAGGATCATTATGTTGTTTGCTTCTTCTGTTTGTTTTCTATCAGGTATATAATTTTGTTCTACTTCTTATTTGGTGTCTTCTTCCTCATTCTCATACTTTTCATAAAGTTCTTGATAATTCTTGACTCCCAGTGCCTCCAGCATTTCTTCTAATGAGTTTGTATAATCTATGTCCTGAACTAACTCTTCTGACAGGATTGTTTGTTCTTAATTTGAGTTGTTAATGTAATCATCTGTCTCCCCTTCTTGTAAAGCTTTGTAACCTTGACTGTAAAGTTTGATATATTCATAAGTTTCTTGGTCTTCCTTGCTTTCGGCGCCAAATATCATTGTATATAGTGGTTCTGTGTGATCTATGTCTTGTTCTGACTCTTGTTCAGTGATTTCTATATTCTTCAAGTCTTTTGCAAGCTCTTGCCTAGTAGTATGCTGTAACTCTGTGTTATGTGTTGATAAATTTGGTTCTTGTGTGTTTGTTCCTTCCTGTGAATCTGCTATCACAACCCAGTTTTGTTCTTCAGCTACAGACTTCTCTTGTTGCTTTGAACATTCATTTTGTAACCCATCATCAGTTTGCAATGGAATTTCATTAAAGATGATGTGATAATGTTTGTGTTTGCTTTTTCTTATGCAGTTGCTATTGGTTGGAATTCTTCAGCATAAGGATTTAAGTTTGACTTTTCTATTATGTCATTGGTATGTTCTTTTCTAATATCATCCCTGCTTTCAGTGTCATTGTCTCCATGAGTTCTGCTAATTTGAATGTTCTCTGTTATTGCATTTTCCTCGTCATCGGACCATTCTGTTGTTTGTTCATGTGCTTCAATTAATTTATTTGCAGTCTGTTTAGAATCTTTATAATCCTCTACTATTTGCATCTCATATGATTCCGGTTTTGGTTTTGCTAATTGTTCTATACTTTTTGTTTCTAAAGTATATTCTTTTATTTCTGCTAAGTTACTTTCGTCTTGTGCTGAGAAATGTTGCAAATCACTATTGCTTGGATCTAATCTTTCATGTTCTTTGCTTTTTAAGTTATAATGTCCTAATAAGTTTAAGGTTTGTGTATTACAGATTGTTGCCAGATCTGTTCCTTCCTCTTTCTTTGTATTTTGTTTCACTGTTCCAAAAATTTTCTTTCTAATCTTTGTTACATCATTATCTAATTGAATTTCTTCTTCTATCTGTTCTTTAGTTTTATTTTGTGCTTTTGGACCCCCAAATTCTATTTGCATGCAGTTTCCTTCCTTTTAATTTTTCCAATTTCCTTTCCCATTTTTCTTTTTTGATGTTACTCCATGCACCTGGCTTCATAATTAACTTTGTTTGGCAGCACCTGAGACTACTTGCAAATAATGTGGTTTCATCCCTTGTATCTCTCCATGGTTTCTAAATTTGGTGCTTGCAATGAATTCTTGCAATTACAAATACAACATTTTGTATTTGTTTGAATATCCTTGCTGCTATAATTTATGTTGCTTTTCCAGAACTTCTGTTTGTAGTTAGCTTGGACTAATTGTGCCTTTAAATAACAGTCTCAAATCATGTGATCCCTTTTTCCACACAGTAAACATTTGGGTAGATTTCTCCTTTGATTGTTTTGTGTGTAATTTCTTGTGGGTTTGTATGATTGCAGACTGACTAGATTTTTTTTTATTTCAATTTCTTTATGTTTAATTGTGCTATTTGCCTCCTTGAGCTTGGTTTTAAGCTCTTTTATTATTTCATCCTTTTCCTCTATGATTTCTTTATGACCTGTGAATATGTAAGTTGCAGTTTTCTTAAATCTTCCAGACTTAGTGTTTCCCAGTCTGGGCATTGAAGTTTAAAATATGATCTAATAGGTGTGTTACTGCCTTTCACAAATTGTCTCCTTATGTGTTAGAGATTTTGTTCAGTTAAATTTTCAAATCCAAGCACATCCTATGCTACTTCAATCACTGTATTGAGGAACTTTGATGGATATTCCCCACTTTCCTATCTCAATTTCTCAAATTGTCCCCAAGTATCTGGTCTTTTAGAAAAACTTTTCATTGCCTCTAATATATCTTCTCTGGCCTTTTTTAGATAACATAAATTTGCATTATTAGATAACTCTAAGTCTATTCCTTCTTCTGGCCATGATGTTAAATTTGGATTGTTTCTAGTTTCATCAATGAATTGTTGTTTTTCCCTTTTTAAAAATAATTCTGAGAGAAGAATTTCGGTGTCCTGGAAATTTGGATCATAAAGCCTAATTGCTCTTTTATATTCTTTCAAACATCTCACAGGATCTGAAAACCAGGAAGGCATCTGTTTTTTTCAGACTTTCAAGGTCAGCTGCTGTAAATGGTTTATGTGTTTTAATATGAATTATGCCACTGTCTGGTTGTAGGCTTGTTTGCTCTCTTAGTGGCAATATTGGTATTTCCCCTCAGCCCCATCTGTTTTTCCTTGCTTAGTTATATTGTTATTTTTAGGTGTGTCTTGTTGTGTGTTAATATACTTGCCATTTTGTGTGTTTCTCTTTAGTCAGTTGCTTAATCATTTGCTTTAGTTGGTTCATCTCCTCCCTTATGGCTAAAATCATCACAGCCATTTCATTATCTTTTGCTTTTTTCCCATAAATTAGATGCACACCTTTTTTTAGGGCATAGTATAATTGGATTAAGAAGAATAATGCTCCAGCATATGTGGGAATGAATGAAATCAAGTGATTTATACTTATATTTAGCCATTGCAATCTTTCATAGATGGTAAGCAGAAAATAAATATAATCTGGAATCTTGACAAAAAATAAGTTGTAAAACAAGAGAAATACCTAACCAAGGCTAGATAACCCATAGCAAGTAATAGTTTATTTGCCATCTTGTATCTTGAAAAGCCTTTTGCAATGGAAAAAAAAATGTTTTTTAAGTCTGGCCCTTTAAGAGTTGCATTCTCCCTTCAGAAGGAGTGGTTTCTTTTGGCTGTTGTGTTGCTAGGAGATTAGTTGTACTCAACACTGCTCTCAAAATAGCTGCTTTCCACAGTCACACAGGCTTTTGAAATGTATGTAGGCCCAATCTCTCTGAAACTTCCCTGACACCTCCAACTGCCTTCTTTTCCTCAAATACTTGGCAAAATCAGTTGGAAAACCTATCTGGCTCTGCCAAAAAAAACTGTTTTAATATGAACAAAATAGAAATACACGCACCTATGGTCCAAGTATGCCAACAAAATGAGAACCAAGGGTCATGATAAAAGTGGGTAATGAAATCTACCTAGTTCTTATCGATATAGGGGCAACTAAATCTGTTTTAAAAACATCTCCTGAAGACAGCCAAATCACAAGTTACATACAAATAATGGGGGCTACAGGGGGAAAAAAGAGAGTACCAAAACTAAAATCAAAAATGGTAACTCTAGGATCCCTAAAAACAGAACACACATTCTTGTTAATCCCAAAATGCTCAGTCAATCTTCTTGGGAGAGATTTTTTTGTGTAAAATTGGAGTAACCATTCAATGTGATAAATTAGGGAAAATCTTTCTACATGTACCCAAAGACTCTTTAAAACATTATCCATTGCTGTTCATGGGGCAAGTGGATGATGAACAAGTTTAGAATGAAGGTACAATATTTGAAATACCAAGCAATATACCAGCAGGGCTTTGGACTACACATTCTATAGATGTAGGGATTTTAAAGTCAGCAACACCAGTAAAAGTAGAAGTTAAAGAAGGGACACCACCAAAGATACCACAATACAAACATTATCAACCAGAAAAAAGAGAAGGCGTCCCCTCAGGCTATCATAAGTGGCCCATGTTCGGGAACCCCATTTTTCAAAAATAGCCTCTTGGCAGGGGGCATCTCTCTCCTTTTACTTCACTGGCAGCCATATTCCCTCTCTCCCTTCAGCTCCTCCATTCCCTGTTACAAAACCTTCAGTATTCCCTGTTCTTCAATCCCACCCATTTTCTATATAAATATTACAAGTGTGGCCCACCTAGGGACACATACCCAAGTGGAGCATCCCTATTGCCGAGGATTTTTCAAGGAAATTTAGAAGGCATGATGGGGATTGAGTCTTTGGCCTCTTGTTCATCTCCTTTCTGCCATCTGTATCTCAAGACTCTCTTGGCAGGCAAATTTTACCTCCCTAATGAAGAGCCTGACAGATTTTGTTTCAGGACTTAAGGGTAAGTGATATGGAAAAAAGATGAGCACAGAGTGAGGGAGTTGAGTCCTAATACCATTGGCTCACCCTCAAGCACTCTACATTCTCCTGCTTGTCTCTATAGGTTGAACCAGGAGAAATATCTCAAGTTTCCACAGTGCTCTAAAGTAACTATGAGTTGACGGCATACATCTACTTTGTATTTTGCTGGAAGTCAGACCAGATATGAACAGACACTGATCTACATGCTACTACCCAAGGTTAAATACAGACGTCAGCAACTAGGATTAGGAAGCTGAAAAGGGTTTATGCTTTTGCAAGGGCCTAGATATAGATTACATGGAATGTCCTCTTTGTGTCTATGTTTCATGTAAGTAATGCTTCTGTTTTCATTTCTTTTTTATTTCATCTGATTGAACATTACAAATTAATGATCTTTGTATCATTACAGATCATCCTACCCTGATTATGCCAATTGTAGGATGGCAGATCATTGAGAGGGATGGTCCCACATCCAAGAGAATACTGAGATACTAAAGAAAGAGGAGCAGTCTGCACCAGCTTGATTGTAAATAGGTTTTATTGGCGGGGGGCATTCAGGATGGCAGCAGGACAAAATGGTGGGTCCCCCATATCCCCCGTAGGTCAGACCAGATATAAAGAAGGCATAGTGCCAGGGATGGCCCAGGGTCACATGCAAGTTTTCCTAAAGGACAGAGCTGATTTTTGCTTAAACCATGAAATTAGAGGTCATAGTCTCACGAATTGTTCCCATCATTCAACCTTGAATGAGCTAAATCAGTGAGTACATTAAAAAGAAACTATAGAATGGGAGGAGTATATAGAGGTGGGGGGAGAAGAAGGGAAGCCATGGGATCAGATTGTTGGAAACCTAAACCCAAAGAGTTAGATATAGATGAGAGATATAGTCCCAGGAACCATCTAAACAAGGGTGGAGCCAAGGTGAATGACAATCAGCACCCTGGACAGGATAACCTATAATATATCCTATTTTGAATGGACAAAATGCAATAATAGGAATGTGATTTCCTCCCCAGCACCTAACAAAGGTAAAAAAAGGCAAGAATTCTCTATAGTTTATAGAAAAATAAATTGAATATGAGGAAATTGAGGAAAGGGAATGTGATAAGCAGATCAGGAATTTATACCCAAGTCTTTTGACAGAGCAGTATTCAACATCTCTCTAATCCAAACTCTTTTCTCCAGTCTCAGCTACCACTCTAGTTCAGGCCCTCATTACCTCTTCCCTAGAGTGTTACATTGGCCCTCTTATTTTCTCCCTTCCTAAGTCCTCCTCCATCCCAGTCTATTCTCTACTTTGCTGCTATAATTATTTTCCTTAAGTGAAGATCTGATCATGTGACTCTCCAATTCAGTAAACAGTACTCCATGTTGCCTCTAGGATAAAATATATACTCTGGGAGTTTTGAAAGCCTTGAATGAGCTAAATCAGTGAATATTGCTTCCACTCACAGAGTCCCTCTTCTCCTTTAATATGCAGCTCAGGCACCATCTTCATGTAGAATATTCTCCAACCATTAGTGTCTTCCCTTCCAAACTAGCTTGTATATAACTATTTTGAACATACTTGTATTTATTGACATCATCATCATCATAACAATCAGCATTTATATAGTGCTTTATGGTTTACAAAATGCTTTACAAATATCTTATTTTTTCCTCACAACAGACTGGGTGATAGGTGCTGTTATTTATCTTCACTTTATAGATGAGGAGACTAGGCAGACAGAAGTTAAGTGACTTGCCCAGGGTCACACAGCTAGTAAACTTTATATATGCTATATATATTTTTATATGAGCTTATGTTCACCTATAGAACGTAAGTTCAATGAGAGTAGGTATAGTTTCTTTCTTTGCATCCTCAGCACCTGGCACAGTAACTGGCACATATAGGTGCTTAATAAATACTTCTTGATGGATTGATCTTTCTAATACACTATACTGCCTCTATTAAAATAAAAAAGGTCAATCAAATCAAAGTGGTAGCAAACTGTCAAGGACTCTCATTAGGCAGCTCACTGAGGTGTAGAAGTACAGCCTCAGATAATTCTTAACTATGTGGAAGTCACTTAACCTCTCTCTCAGTTTCTTCAACAATTAAATGGGAATAATAATACCACCTGTCCCACAGTGATGTAGTGAGGATCAAATGAGATAACATATGTAAAGAAATTAACACAGTATTTAGTAGGTACTTAATAAGTGCTTATTTCATTCCTATACTGTAGACAGATATATCTTTACTTTTTGAATGAAATCCTTAGGATAGAAACAAATAACCCCAAATCACAGAATCTCCGGAGGCTCTTAGTGGTCACAGACTCATAAGATTTAGATGTGAAAGGGACCATAGAAGCCATCAGTTCCAATCTCTTCATTTTACAGATGAAGAAACTGAGGTTCAGAGAAGAGAAATCAAGTCCAAGGTGTGACACAGGTTATAGGTGTTTGAACCAGGATTCTAACTGGGTTTCTCATTGCTACTTCAAAAAAAGAAAAGTCTTGTTTACTAAGTTAGTGATGGCCAAGCCATTTCCTTCTTGGAGATTTGTGTTCTTCCTTTTAAGGGATCATATCACCTGATTCATAGCTATTGCATTCTCTGAAAGCTCATAACCTCATGAAATAAAGAGCCTTTACTTTTGAGGTTTGCACAGAAGGGTACTTTGAAAATCACTGCCTCAGGCTTGCAAGCAAACCACCCAACAAGTCAACAAATACTTATTAAGTGCCTACTATGTGACAGGCATGTACATCCTGGGCATACAGAGAAAGACAAACAAAACAAAACTGCCCAACAACAACCACCACACACATACACGTGCAGACTGCAGATTCCAGAAACTCTTTAGCTTTTTAATGCTATACAGGTGCAAAGACACAACCTAATGACTGTGGTGATTATAAGAATGCTTTTCCTAAAGGCAAAATGGTTTTTCACTAACAGGGTCAAATGTCTCTCTTAACCCTGGAAAAATTGCTAGAATACACAGCTCCTTCATGCACAACAGTCCTGACATTTTATCAGTATGCAATGAAAATGCCTTGGTCTAAAATAGTGGCTCCAAATTCTAGAATAGAAACAAGAAACAAACTGTGTTATGTATGTGGGAATTGAGAAGCCAGGCTCCCTGTTCTCTTTGCTCCCTGCAAAGGAAAGGAAAGAGAATGCAGAGTGGTAGTGCTCTCTATTGGCCTAATGGTGAAATGTTCAGTGTCTGAACCATAGTAGATCCTTCTTAGAAAAATACTTCCACATCATCTTCTCAGAAAAGTCACAGACAAAACCAAACCCTCCCAGTGCTTGTGAGCCTGGGGCCTTTTCCTTCAATGGAAGGGAAATCGAATAGCCTAAGGAATCAGAGGAAACCAGAGAAACTGAAACTATGATGAAAAGGAGAAATATAACTTTGGCTAAGTTTAAATGAAATAAAGCAGGAATTAGCTAGAACAAGAAATGAAAGACATTGGGAGAACAGTTAGTCATTCTCAAAGGTCACTAATACATGATAAGAAAAAGGATTAAAAAGTCCCTTAAAACCAACTCATATATTTAAGATGTCACTGTTGTAAGCAAGTGTCCAAATACTAATTATTATATGTAGCATGGACCAGTACCTGCTTGAGAACTTGCTTACTATAAACTAAGAATGTGTAGCAATCAGTAAACATTATTGAGTGCCTGCTATGTGCTAGACACTATGCTAAGTGCTGTGGATACAAAAAGAGGCAAAAGACAGTCTCAGTCCTTAAGGAGCTTGCAATATAATGGGGAGACAATGTGTAAACACATATGTATAAAGCAAGCTATTTACAAGAAGAATCAGAAATATTTAGCAGAGGGAAGGCACAAGAATTAAGAGAGGTTAGAAAAACTTCCTGTAGAAGGTGGAGTTTTATTTGGGATTTAAAGGAAATCAAGAGGTAGAGATGTGGAGAGAGGGCATCCCAGGCATGGAGTAATAGACAGAAAAAATGCTGGAGCTGAGAGATTAAATGTCTTGTTTGTGGACCAGCCAAGAGGCCCATGTCATTGCACCACAATGTATGTGGTAGAGAATAGGATGTAAGAATACTAGAAAGGTAGGAAAGGGCTAAGGTATGAAGGGCTTGGATTACCAAAAAGAATGTTCTATTTGATCTTGGAGTCAATAGGGAGCCACTGGAGTTTAATGAGTAGGAAAGTACTACGGTCAAACCTAGGCTTTAGGGAAACTTTAGTGGCTGACTGGAGGACGGATTGTAGTGGGAAGGGAGGTGAGGCAGGCAGACCTACCAGAAAGTTATTGCAATATTCCAGATAAGAGGTGATAAGGACCTACACTAGATTGGTAACAGAGTCAGAAGAAGGGCATCCTGGAGAGATGCAAAGATGAAATTGGTAGGCCTTAGTGACAGATCAGATATGAGAAATGATAGTGAGGAAAGAAAGATGTTTCCTAAATGGTGAGCCTGAGGGATGAGGAGGATGATATTGTCCTCTAGAGTAATAGGTAAGATAGGAGGGAAGGAAAGTTTAGGGGGGAAGATAATGAAATTTTTTTGGACATATTTAGTTTAAGATGTCTACAGGACATCCAATTTGAGATGTCTGAAAGGCTGTTGGAGATGAGGGATTGGGGAAGAATAGGTAAATTTGAAAATCATCAGCATAGAGATGGTGATTATAACTATGGGAGATGGTAAGATTAAGAAATGAAATAGGTAGAGAACCACAGAGGAACATTGAGGTACACCTACAGAGAGGGGAATAGTTGAATTGATAAAGGAAGCATAGTAGGATTGCCTAGAAGCAGTGTAGACCTAGTTGAGGCCATGTAATAAAAATTTGGAGGCATCTAGATGGCTTAGTGGATAGAGCACTGGATCTGGAGTCAGGAAGACTTGAGTTCAAATCTAGTCTCAACAAACCATGTGTGGCTTGTGGCAAATTACTTGACCTCTCTTTGCCTTAATCCAAAAGGAAATGGCAAACCATTTCAGTATCTTTGCCAAGAAAACTCCATGGATAATATTGTCATGCTATGATCCATAAGAACATAAAGAGTCAGACATGACTGAACCATTGAAGAGCTGCAATATAAATCTATAGTGGACCTAGTCAGAACAGTTGTATACTTTTCTCCACTTTCATTCAGCAGCATATGTATGACTGAAGGCAGTGATAGAAATGATCCAAGGCTAAGGATTTGCAGGACATAATCAGAAATATGATGATGGGGCTAAGGATTTAAGATGGGAGGACAGTATAAAGTTGAATTGGTTCATCAAGGGATCAAGAAGGGGAAAGAGAAGAGAGTGGCTAGCATAGAGCCAGGGAGAGAATTGAGGGGTCAAGGGTCTTGAGGTCACAGTGTGGACAAAGAATAGGATTTTTTAAGGGAAGGCAAAAGGAGAGGTAAAAAAGATAATAGATGAAGGTTAGATAAGGGGACTTTGGAATTCCAGAAACTACAGGTGGTAACATTGTGGATCATTGCAAGATCAAGAAAATGATTGTGTGTGGCTGAGATGTGGTGGAGGAATAGCTCATAGGAAAAGAGGAAGTTGAAGAATTAAGTGGGTTAGGGTATTTAAGGAAGAATCAATACGAATGCTGAAGCTCCTAGCATGAGGGTAGGAATTGAAGATGAGAGAAAAATTAGAAGTTAAGTATTGAACTCATTGAGGAAGGAAGAGGAGTGATTTGGGGGTCTGTAGACAACAGTTATCACCATTTTGATTGGGTTTAGATATGAATAACATGAACCTCAAAGGAAGGATGATAACTGAATGATAGAGGAAGGAAAAAAAAAACCTAGAGGTAGCAATGGTAGACAAGAATAGCATGAATCTTAAAGGAAGAGATGTCTATGAAGCAGTTTTTTTCCTCATTAAAAAAGGTTCAAACCTAAATTATCAGATATTTTTGTTTCATATGAGAAATAGTAAGTAATCTAGGCTGGGGACACCTAGATTTTCTTTGGAGACTTGTTGCCAACTACTCCATATGGAAAAATCCTCAGTTCTTCTACTCTAGCTAAGTAAGATGATCAAAAAATAGAAAAAAAATTATTCATAATGTTTCTTTTCACATTCTTGGATTTTTTAAATTAACAAGGCAAGTCCTTGGAAATCTAAAAAAAATGTGCCTTCTTATACCTAAGAACTTTGTTATGATTTTTAAGGTATGAATTTACACATGCATATGTTTAGTGGAGTTAAAGAGTATATGTGGTCTTGGCAAAAAGCAAAACTAACCTAGTGTATTTGGGATTCAGTTCTTGACTGGGGCCTCAGTAGTCATATGATCTAAATGAACTTGGAGTTACAGGATTTAGGCTTGAATCTTCCACTGGAAAGATTATTGAAGTGAATTTAGAAGTAATCAAGTCCAACCCCCTCATTTTATTGACTGAGGAAACTGAGGTTATGACTTGTCCAGGGTCACATAGCCAGTTAGTATCTCATGTCTTCCTGACTTCAGGTCTTGCATTCAATCCACAGTGCCACCTAGAAGACAGAGGAGAGGAGAGGATATTTATTAAGCATTTACTATGTTCCAAGCAGTATATTATGGGCTGGGATTATAGATACAAGCAAATAGGACTGCTCTTCCTCCAAGGAGTTTATATTCTAATAGGTAAAGACAACTTATAAAGGAATTCTGGAAAATATGGAAGAGGAGAAGGATGCCCAGAAGAGGGAAGGCTTCAGGAATGGTATGGAAGCCTAATGATCCACAAGATAGAAGCAAAAGACTCACCTAGCAGAGCAAAGGAACCAGGGATGGAGTCTAAGCTTCTGTTAGGTTGAAATGATCAAAACAATGGTTGGAAAGTGGATCAGGGTGAGGCAGATGCAGGGAAAGGGATGCAATCTGACTCCTTCATTGATCTTGGAGTCAGGAACCACTGGGTTTAATTCCTGCCAGTGACATGTATTTGGTCTGTGACCCTGGAGTCTTTTAACCTCTCATAGTCTTTATAGTCTCTAAGGCAATAGCTTATAAAGTCTGTGCCCATCTGCATTGTTAGGACAAGTTCTTCATCAGAACTCCCTATACTAATAGAATTATAAGTCTGATTTAAAAAACAGAATGTATACAAGGCTAGGGATTCCAAAATAAAAAAAAAAATCCCTGCCCTCGTGGATTAAAATCAATCTAATTTTAAAACATTAAAAAACAGAATGTGTACATAAACCAGGGAGTCAAAAATAAAAATACTCCCTTCCCTCAAGGAGTTTATACTCGAACAATCTTTCACTAGTGATTTTATGTCTCCCTAACAAGATCTTAAATTTCTTGTATAAACCAAGGCTCCATGGGAGGGATCATCTTATATTTACTTTTTTTGGACCCTCATCATACCCAGCATAGTGTTGGTCACATACTTGGTAACCCTAAATTTTTGATTGATTATTTCCATGTCAGTTACTTTCCAACCGTGTGACCAGAAATCAGTCACTTATTCTTTCAGGGTCTCAGTTCTTTTGTCTCTCAAAGAAGATCAATATTTGCCCTACCTAACTTAGAAAGTTTTGATGAAGAAAGCCCTCTGTAATTCTTAAAGTGAGGCATGATTGTAAGTTGTGATCATTTTGATTATCCCACCTGAGCCAATGGCTTGTGGAGCTACAGCTGTTATATCTTTGCTGACAGCTGTGCATGAGCTGGCCAGGAGCCAGTGTTATCTACTGCTGGAAACAAGTGGCTACAGTGGCATTTTCCAAGTTCCTGCTGCATTAGAAGTAGCCAAAACAAGTAAAAATTTACTCCCCCTTCTCCTTTAGTGTGCTTCCTGCTGAGGTTCTTTATGGACCTTTTAGAATGATCTCTGCCTCCACTTTGGCTCCTGCTGAAGACTGGGTCTAAAGGTATTTGTTTTTCTCTACTTATGTTCACAAATTAGAAAAGTGCCTGGAATGGAGTAGGCACTTTAAAAAATGCCTATTGATTGATATTAAACATGGATGGGTTGTTTCTGTCAACAGGACTCAAATGACTATAGGCTGAGTAGAAGTGATTCTAAAGAAGCCTCCTATTTATGTGATTCTACCAAACTAGAAAGAACTGTTAAATGAAAGGCAAGAAATATTGATGACTTCTTAGGTTGCATTAAGAGATAAATGATTTCCAGGAATAAAGAAGTCTCATTGTACTACCCTTTGGTCAAATCTCATCTGCAATACTGTTTTTGAATCTGGGCACCTCTAAGGACATTGATGAACTGAAGAGTATTAATCAGTAACCAGAAGGTGGCAGCCAGCATGGTAAAGGGTCTTGAGTTCATTTCCTACAGGGTTCAATTGAGGGAAATGGAGATGTTTAGTGGAAATGGAGAAGGGAAGGCTCAGGGGACATAATAGATATTTTCATGTATTTTAAAGGCTTTCATGTGAAGGGATTAGATATAGTCGTTTAGACCCAGAGAGCAAAACAATTAGTAATGAGAGAAGGTTGTTTTTATTGTTCAGTTTGTCCAACTCTTTGTGGCCCCATTTGGGGTATTCTTGGCAGAGATCCTAGAGTAATTTGTCATTTCCTTCTCCAACTCATTTTACAGATGAAGAAATTGAAGCAAATAGGAATAAATGATTTGCCTAGTGTCACATAACTTGTGTCTGAGATTGGATTTGAACTCTGAAAGATGAGTCTTCCTGACTCCAGGTCATGCTCTATCCACTATACTACCTATCTGCTTGAATTTAGGGGAAAGCTTTTTATCCATTTGAATTATCTAAAAGTCATAGGAGCTACTTAGGAAAGTTGTGAGTTCCCTTTCATAGAAGGTCTTTTGAGCAAGGTTTAGATGACTTTGGTGTTTTATATAGAGAGAAAAAAACATTTTTCAGCTACAGGTTGGACTAGATGAACTCTAAGATACCTTTTAATTCTTTAATTTTCATGATTCCCACTATCTCCTTCATAGGAAAGATCTTTGACTTATCAGGAATACTTTAACCTTGATCCAAACATTTCTAAAGACCAGACCTAGTTTTGTAATCTAACTGAAGTAATAACACCATCCCCAAATCAAATTAAAGTCCCTATGGCTCTTCTTGTTAACACCCATGAAAGTTAATATGGATCTCAGAAAAGGGCCACAAACAATCATAGAATTTGGAAGAAACCTCAATGACCATCTAACACAATCCATTCACAAAAGGAATCTCCAGTGTAATAAACCAAACAAGTGGTTAGTCAGTGTTTGAATGATTGACTACCTCTTCTAGGGAAAAGGAACCAAGTACCTCTCAAAATAACCTATTCTATTTTTAGACATAAAGTTATAATTGTTAGGAAGTTATTCCTGACATCAAGCCTAAATTTACCTCTTTGCAACTTCCACTCATTGTTCTTGCTTCTGTCCTCTGGCATCCAACAGAGTAAGTCTAATCCCTCCTCTGCATGACAGCCCTCGAAATATTTAAACATAGCTTTTAAACATCTCTACTGAGTTTTTTCTTCTCCAGGTTAACCATTCTCAGTTCCTTCAGCCAAACCACATATGACATGGACTCAAGGCTCTTTATTATCCTGGTTGCCCTCCTTTGGATACTATTCAGCTTATCAATATCCTTCTTAAACCATCATCCCTATACTCCAGATGAGATCTGATCAAAGCAGAGTACAGCAGGATTTTCTCCTTATTTCTTTCTGGATACATGCTTCTTATGTTAACGGAGCCCAAAATTATATTAGATTTTTTGACCACTACATCCTACAACTATCTCATATTGAGCTTGGAGTCCCTTAAGACAATGGCGTCAAACTCAACTACAAATGGGGGCTACTAAACTACATATAACCATGCTGTATACAGGTGTATACAATAGGAGGTCAATGGGTTACCTATTGACTTAGAAAACTACATGATTTATATTAAGAGCAGATAAGAACTGCATCTTAATCTGGTTTGAGCCACACTCAGAAATGTATGTGTTTGAGACTTCTACCCGAAAACCCCCAAATGTTTTCAAAAGGACTTCCATCTAACCATTCTTACCCCAATCTTAAAGATGAGAAGTTGATTCTTTGTTTCCAAGAGTAAGAAATTAGACTGCAGTGAATAAGAATGCCAACAAGATGCCAGAGACCTAATCCTTGGCACATATGGCATATTCAGAGGTATTATTGCCTGATGAGTAGAGGATGATTATAGGACAATGAAATCTTGAGACTATTACTTTGATGTTTCTATATTCAGCAATTCATCATTGTATCTTGCCTAGGTAAGAGAAACAGCAGACACAGGGTGTGTGCTATTGGGAGGATAACTGCCTCACCCTAAAAGGAAATTACCACTGGTCAGGACAGCGCAATCTCAAGCTGAGGATGGGTACAATGAGGACAGAGGAAGTGGTGGGGCCCATGGTTTTTGCTTACTTCATGCCAGTCATCAGCCTCCCACCTCTGGTTGCCTTTGGTCAATAGAGAGTGCGGTTGTCAGGGCTGCAAGCTGGAGGAGTGAATAGGAGAAGGCACCTTTATTCATTCCATCCTCCAGATTCTGTGCATGCTGACCATTCTCAACTCCAAGATGAAGGTACAAGAAATAAGGGGTATGTAGAGTTTAGGAGAGTAGGAACTGAATATATTGCCTAAATATGCTGTTCACTGCATCACTTTCATCTACAACCCCACCCAACCTGAGCAGGAACTCTTACTGCCATATTCTTGCTTAGTTTGAGAGGAGAGTCTGAGTTTTTGATACTTTATTTGCAAAAAGGATGAGCGTTTTTGGTTCTCTTCTAACCTAGGAGAGAAGTATAATCCAAAAGGAGAATGACACCGAGATCCTAGTCCTGAAATTCTTGTGTTTATATGAAAAAGTTTTAAGTCTCTGAAAGGTGGGTGGGGAAAGGGGATTGAGGAGTTGGTGCTTGACATGCTAACCCATTGGTAGAGCTGTGACCTCTGCATGGAAAATCTGGTAAACCCTAGCCTGAACAGGATGGGTTGGAGAAGGAGATTGAAAGAAATAGGACATCTTCACAACTAATCTGAGCCTTCATGTATTGGAATATTTGATGCTAGGACTATATTGTATTCTGATTGCTTCAGGACTACACATCCAACACAATTGAAGTATACCGATTATTTTTTTTAATAAATAAACTTTTTTAACACACCTGACAACCATAAATAAATAGCTAGTTTTCAACTTTTCTATTAATACAAATAAATGCAAATAATACAAAGAATGCTACTACAAATATTTTAATACAAATAAATATTTTTTTCCCTTCAATAACCGTTTTTAGTTAGAAGCCTTGTAATTGGATGGCTGGGTCAAAGGGTATGATGAATTTTGTTACTTTTTTGGGTATAAATCTCAATTTCTTTCCATAATAGTTCAACTAATTTAAAGCTCCAATATTAGTGGATCAATGTGTCTGCTTCCTTTCAGCCCTTTCAACACTAAATTTGTTATTCATCATCCTCCTGATCCCTTTATATAATAACCCTTCATATATTGCCATATTTTATGCTTCATTGTCTATGTGAACATCTTGAAGTATTATTTAAGTACACAAACGTGCCACAATTTGCCTACTTTGTCAGATATGTTTCTAGTTTTTAGGAAATACAAATAAAACAGCTATTGATAATTTCATAGAAAAAAAAATTTAGCATGTTTGCCAGATGAATATGAATAAGGTGATACAATAGAATTAAATGGCACTTTCAAATAGTTAGGTGATTGTAAGGCCATTAGTAAGTATATAGTGGCAAGAGCAACAAATTTTTAGTCAGAGAAACTTAGTAGAATAGTCTTTACTAAGAGTTTGAGTCCTGGGTCTCCAAATTACTTCCATTATGATTTTAACCTTTCTGGGTCTCAGTTATCTCATCTCTATTTTTACTTTAAAAAATGTTTTCCCCGGGGGCAGCTGGGTAGCTCAGTGGATTGAGAGCCAGTCCTAGAGATGGGAGGTCCTAGGTTCAAATCTGGCCTCAGACACTTCCCAGCTGTGTGACCCTGGGCAAGTCACTTAACCCCCATTGCCTTTAAAAAAAAATGTTTTCCCCAGATTAAATGTTGATATAATTTTTAATAATCACTTTCTGACATTTCATGATCCATGTTCTCTCCTTCCCTCCTACTCCTTCCCCCCTCTCCAAGATGGCAAATAATAAGATATAGGTTGTACATGTGCTATCATACAACATACATTTCCAATGTCTATCATATTGTGAAAAAAATAAATACTGTTTATAATAGAAACAAATTCATAGAGGAAATAAAACGAAAAATGGTATGATTCAATCTGTATTTAGACTTCATCAGTTCCATCTAAAGCAGTGGGTAAACTTTTTCGACATGAATCCAATGGAGTCCTGGATCATTGCATTGCTGATAATAGTTAAGTCATTCACAGTTGATCAACATATGGTATTGCTGTTACTGTGTAAAAGTACTCTTGGTTCTAAGTTCACTTCACTTTGCCTCATTTCATATAAATCTTGCCTGGTCTTTTTGTGATTGTCTTGTTCATCATTTCTTATGGTACAGTAGTATTCCATTACAATCATAAATTATCTTTCAAATAAAGATTTTGGATGAAATGATCTCTAAAGGCCCTTAAAACTCTAGATCCATATATTACCTAGAAAAATAAATATTTGTCAGAGGAGAAACTTTCAAAGGGTATGTTATAGCATAAAATAAGTCACATTTATGCAGTGATTATAATTCTGGAAGCATCTTTAGGTCAAACAGAAATGATTAGGAAATTAATAAAATTGTTCTATTTTTTAAAAATCACATTTGATTGACTCTCTCCCTGGATTTTGTTTTCCTCCTTTTACTACATTGTATGTTTCATTCAGTGTCTCCTCCAATGCCTTTAAAAGGTCAATATTTTTTTTCTTTCAAGGAAGTTATTGTTTCTCCTTGCTAAGGAAGTAGCTGTACTGATTCACAGGTCTTGATTCATAGAGATCTTATCAAGTAAAGTTTGACTAATTTGCTGCCACAGTGGCAGCAAACTGCTTGGACTTTTGGCTGCTGTTCAAGGACTAGGATGGAGGAGGTTAATGCAGAAATGACGTAAATAAAAAACCCAACAGAAACAGTAGCCAGGAAATCAGAGTGTAAATATGTATTAGGCAAAGAGGATGATCAGTATAAACAGGGTAAAAGCCAGGAGATTAGAGCCAAAGGATCACATATCAGGGTAGCACAAGAAACAAGAAATCACATAATACTACAGTAGGAAGGTCATATTTGGAACGGTGTTTTTGAGAAGTCTGTGTATAGGAGGAATGATTCAGCAGTTCCTCTTATTGGTCCACTCCATTATCAAGGTCACACCACAAGTAGCCCTGGCAAAGTTGATGTCCCTCTCTGCTCCCTCACCTACCTACTTTGAAAATTCTTTTCTCTGTCTCTAGCGAGTGGGTTTGCCCTGATTCCATGATGAAGAAACAGAGCTCTTGAAAGGTGATTATAGAATATTTTGCAATGTTGAGTGGATTTTTACTTTAGAAACATTCTACCAGGCCTGAGCTCTTCACCAATAGTGAAGGTATGAGAGAGAAAGGGAAAAAGGAAAGGAGAGAAGAGGAGAGGAGAGGAGAGGAAAAGGTAAAGGAAAGAAGATTATGGGAAATAGAGACTGGAGAAGGCTGTAATAATACTCTACTATTTCTAAATAACCAAGTCCTTTCACCCACCTTTATTTCAGTTCACCAAATGATATTAAGTTCCTCTTCTATGTAAGGCACTCTTCTAGGTGTTAAAAATACACACCAAAAAGTGAAAGAAAAGTTTTTGCTTCTCAAGAAGCTTTTGAAATGGTCAGTACTTCCTACCTGTTCTGAACTAATAACCATTAGAGTAATTTCTCTGGGCTAGATAAACTAGGACCCAGATCATTGCTAAAAAACAAAAACGAAACCAAAACAACCCACACCTCTGAGAAGGGAAAAAATACTCACAAATACCTCTTGGTACAGTACTACAGACTACTTCGGCAGGTTTT
The DNA here is from genome assembly GCF_027887165.1 of Monodelphis domestica. Classification (NCBI taxonomy): domain Eukaryota; kingdom Metazoa; phylum Chordata; class Mammalia; order Didelphimorphia; family Didelphidae; genus Monodelphis; species Monodelphis domestica. The sequence goes on from NC_077231.1 coordinate 178,569,289, forward strand.
CAGTATCATTCTGGAAGGCAAAGAAGTCTAGGAGGATGGGGCGTGGAACAGACATTTTCCTGATGGGTGGGGGCTGGTCTCTGGCAAGTAATGAGTTCTAGCCTCAAATCTTTCTAGCTCTACCTACTTTTTCATTCTCTTCTATTTTAGAAGAAGAAATATCCCTTTTAGCTAAGGCTAGAGTTTTTACTCTACCCATCCCTTTTTATCCTCTTCCTTCTTCTTCAAAAATCTCATTTCTTCCTAGGATCTTCAGTCTCTTCCTTTCCATATGTTCCTTCTTCCATGTCTATATATATAAACACATTTCTCTTAGGCTGACAAAATCATCACTTGACCTTCATACTGCCTGTAATCACCATCATATTTCAATTGTTTCAATGGAATTCCTCAGCTTAGTGACCTACTACTGGGCCATCCTGTTCACTTGCTCTCTAAACTTTATCATCTAATTTCCATTCTCAACAGTCTACTGAAATTATTTCAGTGACCACCTTATTCCTCAAACTCCCTTTTTAATTAAAAAAAATTTTCCCCCCTAACTCATTCTGTTGAGGAAAGAACATTGAATTTGGAGACAGGAAAGATGTGGGTTCAAATCCTATGTCCAAGACATACTCTTTGGGTTACTTGCCCTCTCTGAGTCTTTATATTGTCTCCAGTCCTGAAAACAGGTGGGAGGGTCTTCAATAAGTGAGGAAATCAGGAAAGGGCTCTTGATAATGGAAACACCAGAACTCAGACATGAAGAGAATCTTATTTGTAAAACAAAGATAATTTTATCATCAGTGCATTCCAGAGTATTTGTGAGAATCAAATGAGATCATTTTTGTATAGCACTTTGCAAATCTTCTATTTTTTGTCTTGTAGAAAATTTGAAAATATATTGCCTTCTCTGTCCTTCTTGAAATGGTTTCCTCTACTTAACTTCTATTCTACTATCCTGGCTATCAAAGTTTGTCTTTCTTTTTATCTCTAGCAATTAGCAGGGTGCCTTAAACTAGTAGGTTCTTAAGTGCTTGTTGACTGACAGAATGACTGATTGAGTTTGTCTCCTTAGTGACACCTTTTTTCTCCTTTCATCCTAAATTAATCCAGTTCTATCTGTTCTAACTATCTCCATTTTCATTATGGGGAGGTGGCAAAGTCTGCTTAGATTTTCTCAACCCCACTAAATAGTTTATAGAGGCAGCTAGGTGACTCAGTAGATAGTGTTAGGCCTGGAATCAGGAAGACATGAGTTCAAATCTGCTCAGACACTTTCTAGATGTGTGACACTGGGCAAGGCACTTAACCTTGGTTTGCCTCAATCTACGAGAGAAGAAAATGGCAAACCACTAAAGCATCTTTGTCAAGAAAACCCCATGGAGAGTATTGATGTGCTATGTTTCCATGGATATGACTTATCAACAGCAACACTTTATAGGAATATTCTAGAATTGACTTCTTAGCCCTGTTATTCTCTATATATGCTCTTTTCTTTGGTGATCTTATCCATTTTTGTGATTTATCATCTCTCTTCATTCAGATGACTCCAATATCTAGATCTCTGGTCCCATATCCAGAGAATAAAATGGCCAGGGAAGAATAAGGAACCATCTGGAAAGCAGTAGAAAAGGAGGAACCAGAGGGCAGCTAGGTGTATCCGTGTATTAAGAGCCAAGCCTAGAGACAGGGAAGTCCTGTGCTCAAATCTAGCCTTAGACACTTCCTAGCTGTGTGACTCTGGGCAAGTCATTCCTCTGCCTAGCCTTTAATGCTCTTCTTCACTGGAACCAATATCCAATATTGATTCTAAGGCAGAAGGTAAGGGGGAAGGGAAGGGAAGGGAAGGGAAAGGAAAGGAAAGGAAAGGAAAGGAAAGGAAAGGAAAGGAAAGGAAAGGAAAGGAAAGGAAAGGAAAGGAAAGGAAAGGAAAGGAAAGGAAAGGAAAGGAAAGGAAAGGAAAGGAAAGGAAAGGAAAGGAAAGGAAAGGAAAGGAAAGGAAAGGAAAGGAAAGGAAAGGAAAGGAAAGGAAAGGAAAGGAAAGGAAATCAAGATGAGTTATTCACTTGACTTAGATGATCCCTTCCTGATCAACAGATCTTGGCTTGCCTTTCACAAGGCTTCTGTAGCCATAGACTCTCTCTTGACCATACCACTTTAACTGAAGGCAACCTGATGATTCTTCTATAACTTGAAGGAAAATTAACACCTACTGAAGGCCTCTGTAGAGCAACTATCTCACAGTTAGAATCTATTTTCCATTTGCTTTCAGGGCAGCCAGGTATGAGCTAATTGTCCGATAAAGATCTCTGAGCAGAGACTGTCCTCATAAACTAAAGTCATGAAGCAATTATAAATTGCCACAAAGCAATTAAACTTTTCTCAAAAGTCCAAACAATGGGGCTTCTGTGACAGACTCCCTAATTCAGAAACTCAGTGTGACTAATAAGTGACAAAGAAGTGAGCCAGGAGGACTGAACTATTAGTAGGCCCTCACCAATAAATGTAATCTCAACTTTGACCACCAATTGACTCACTATTTACTAAGAAGTTCCTGTGTACTCAGATATTGGTTTGCTCAGTTCTACTTAGGCTATGATTGCAAAGTTCTGATCATAACCAGTTTAGCCAACTACTTCTTAATCACAATGTCCTTGTGATTGATAATGAGAGAGGGGTGTGCAGCCGAAACCACCTATTGATTGATTACCCCAAAGGTCCCCCTTTGATCAGAATACAGATCTTTGTTTCCTACTTGAACAGTTTTTCCATTCTTTTCTTTAACAATTCTATCTTACTATATTATCAGTTCCAAATATTTCCTTACCTCTTCCCCTACCCAATGACAAGGCAAAAAAAAAAAGAGACCATTACAAATATCATTATTGGTTTGTTGGTTTTTTTCCCCCAAGGAGCATTTTTTTCTTCCTGAAAACTGAAGGTAAGAGAGACATTCCTCTGGCCCTTTCACCCAATTTTTACTTTATCCATACATGCCTATAACTAGGTACTGGCATAAACACAAATAACATACACATTTCTCCTTGAAGTGACTTCCTTGAAACAATACAGTACAATTCTTTTGACTTGTTATCAGTGGCTCTCTTGGTTAATCCTTTTTGCTCATATGGGGAGATCATGGTAGGGATAACAAGGAAGGATACAAGTATTAAAAAGATCATGAGTCAAACAATTTCTTACAGGCATGCAAATGTGCTACTCCCCAACCCTGCTGTCCCATGGGCACCAATTTTAAGTGGTGGCATATGGTGGACCTTGATCAAGAGCCCAGATCTTTAGGTCTTTGCCCTTATTAGTGCTTCTGGGCAAAATCACAGGGAGGGGGACCTTAGAGGCAGTTAATCAGCAAGTGGTCTGACCTACACACCTCCCCCTCCTCCTAATCAACCATAAGAACAATGGGATTAGGAAAACTGGTTAAATGGTTATCTGGATTAGATGTTGGTTAAACTAGTTATGATCAGGAGAGCTTAATTACATCAACTGCCCAAGTGGAGTTGACCAAACCAAACCAAACCAAATTAGGTACACAGGAAATTCCAAGTAAATAGGCAGGTCAAACATGAGATTATTTCTGCAAGTGAAGGTTTAGAAACTGTCCACTTCACCTTGCTCACTATTGTGGCAACCTATTTATTGGCCATACTGGTTCTCTGTATTAGAAACTCATGAGGTTCAGGTGCTTAGTCTCTCTGAGGAAGACTTTATGATGGGCTTCCCAAAAGAGGACAGTATCTGTTCCTTCTTCAAAAGGATATTACAGGGGAACTAGGTGACTCAGTGGATAGACGGGCCTGGATGTCCAGTTTCAAATTTGACCTTGGACACTTCTAAGCTATGTGACCCTAATCAAGTCATTTAACCCCAATTGCCTAGTCCTTACCACCTTTCTGCCTTGGAACCAATACTTAGCATTAGTTCTAAGACGGGGGACTAGACTTTTTTTTTAAAAAGGACATTACAATAGGAGGGAGTAAAGAGAGTCTGACTCTTCAGGTTGTCTAGTACATGTGAAGAATGCCTCAGAGGGCATAGCATCTCTGCATGTGATGATACTGGGAGGCTGCTTCTGAGAAAGCCAGGATGGCATGTGATAGAAGTGGCCTGGCAAGACTGTGTACAGTATACAGACATTCTGCCACTGGTTCTGGCCTGCTAATTACAAGGCGAATGGGAAGCTCTTTGGTTGCTGGAGCATTCAAAAGGCCTTACTTAGCCTGTCCTCTAGGTCTCTGTAGCATCAGTCCCATAGACTACTCTGTTCCTGGTTCTGTAACAGTTAGAGACTATTATAAGAGGAGAGACCTTGGGTATTATCCACATTGAAGCCACAGGGCCTAAGAAATTTATTTCAGTTCTTGGCCTCTTTTCTTTTCTGTTCTAGTAAAGGAAGTGGAACCTCTATGGCTTTGTGTGATTAGAAGGATTCTGAGGGTCCCTCAGCATTCCAGAGTTCCAGAGTCCAGAGTCGAGAAATTACTTTGTTGTTTCAGGTTTCCAGACTGAGTTTGGAAGCCAGCTTAGCATCAGTGACTCAAGGAGTAGAGAGTGACCTTTTGAACTCATTCCAGTAGAAGCTGAGATGACTAATTTGTCAATTATGCTATATCTGGATGGACGTGAATTTTGTGGGACCAATGCTAGGTAAGGTAAGTTGAGCCTACTCCTCTTACTGACTAAAGTGGTGAAGCGAAAATACATCTCTGTCCCCCCACCCCCATTGATTTTTGTTATAACTTTGAAATACATATTCCTTTGAAAAAAACTATACAAGTTTAAGTGCTTAAAGGGAATTGGGGTGCTAGTCACTTTCACCTAATAATGAGAACACAACTGGTAGGGACTTGAGTTAAGGAGATACTCTAAAACCCTCAGAGGGAGAAATAGCAGCCTGTCTCTGGCACAATAAGCTACTTAATATACAACCAAAAGAGAAAAACTATTTGCTGAAGCAGAAATGGCAAGAACTTTATAAGGGAATGACCATTCATCATACAGCTTGATACAAAGGAGGAAGATGGACAGGGTCCTGCCATGTCATCAAATTAATCTTTAAAAAGTATTGCTTTCATCATGACATTTTCCTGCTCCAAGTTTTTTGCTTCCTGTTGCCTACAAAATAAAGTCCAAACTCCTTAATTTGATTTTCAAGATCTCTTTAAATCTAATACTAACCTATCTTTCCAAGTTTATCTCTTGTATTACAGATGCTCACAACATTTAGCCCCCTTCTTCATCACAGTTTAGTTAATTTTATACTTAATAATTACTTGTATGAATTATGTCCAACCCCATCCCAAATACACTATAACTTTCCTGAGGGCAGGAACAGTAACATAACTTTTAAACTTCCTTTCCAACTCCCAGGAATTCCTTACATAGTTTTTAGTAGATGTTTGTTTAGTTGAATTAATTATCTAATATATACAAGAGACTGTCCTCAAATTACTTAATGCTGTACCATATACCTGAAGATGTAACAAAGACTTTTCCCAAAATGCCAATGTTTGTGGATGGCATGTTTCCTTTTGTCTCTGTGGCTCACAGTTGTCCTAGACCTAGTCATATCATGGCAACCCTTTCCTAGGGCCTGACTTTTCCTACTTTTTACCTAAGCCAAAGAGAATCAGAGACTACTGGATGTGCTTCAGGAGGGTAGGAACTGTCTGGGAGATAAAGAGCCTTCTCTTGGCAGTACTGTACCTGGGGTGAAATGTTCTCAGTAGTCCTATGCCCTCTGCACCAACTGTTCCTGATTAGTTCTGTCTATGCTTCTTAGACAAACCTACCCAAACTTAGGAAATCTCTTCAGGGGAAAAGCTATGAGGTTGGTACTATTCTCTCCTTGCAAACCACATGGCCATAGGAAGTTTTGATAAAACTAAAGAGAACTGAACAAGCTGTATCTTCCATAAAAGTTACCATTGCAACATCTAATGTCCTATGGGTACGTATGTGGTCCACTCAGATATCCAAGTCCTTTGAAGATGACCCCTGTCATCTATCCTGGGGACTCATAGATTCCCCTGAGAAATGACGTTTTATCAAAGGAAGGCTGGAAGGAATTAGGATTTTAAAGCAATTGAAGCTTCTTAGCACAGCCCACAACTTTAGCAATAAAGGTACATAGGTCTGGTCTTCCCTTCTCTTGAAGTTCTGTTTATTTTAGCTGCCTCTTAGCTTTTATAATCTACCTTGGAAAAAGGATTGTTTGGGGTCCTTATAGATTGGCCTTTCCTCCCTTCCTTTCATATACCCATAGTCTTGGCTTTGGGACTTAGCTTTTGTTGAGCCATTTTTTTTCAGTCATGTCTGACTCTTTGTGACCCCATTTGGGGTTTTCTTGGCAAAGATACTGGAGTGATTTGTCACTTCATTGTTTTATTTCATTGGTGACTGGCAAATTATTTCTGGAGTTCTATTTTCTAAGTAGCTGTTACTATATCTACAAAAAATTGACAGCTTTATAAGATTCATTCCCATACTGTCCCAGGCACTTCAGGAGATTACCATTCAGATACATCAAAATAGGCCCCCAGAGTTAACTTATGATCTCAATGATCTCAGTAAATAAGGCTATAACATGTTCTTTCTACCTTTAGGGTAAGGATAGGCCAGTGTCTTTTCCAAAGCTGAACATGCTGTACTGTATTAACAAGTTGTTTAAAAAATAAAATTAAAAGACACACACATACACAGAGAGAGAGAGAGAGAGAGAGAGAGAGAGTGTGAGGAGCAGTTAGGTGGCTCAATGGATAGAAAATCAAGCCTGAAGATGAGAGATCCTGGGTTCAAATCTTACTTCAGACACTTCCTAGCTGTGTGACCTTGGACAAATTACTTAGTCCCCATTCCCTAGCCCTTACTGCTCTTCTGCCATGGAACCAAAACCTAGTATTGATTCTAAGTCAGAAGGTAAGGGTTTAAAAAAGAGAGAGAATTATCATCACACAAAAAAGCTAATAAAATAAGTAAAATAAAGGTTGAATGTTTTGTTAGAAATAGTATCAAGACATTCATACTGACAAATGTCAGTCCTACTAGTTTCTATCTGGTAGGTAATTCACATCTTTCCTCCTTTCATATCACTAGATAGTCCCTATCTAGCTCTCCTTACTTCTCCAGAGGCTTTGTTCTAGCCCAGTATAAACCACCTGGCACTTCGTGGAAGTCAATGTCACATATTGTTCTTTTATGAAGTGACCAGCCTCTTCCCACCCAGCTGCATGGACAGATGACAGGAGAAACCAACAGGTGCCGAAGAAATGGAAAAGTTTAGAGGCAGAGAAACTGGAAACCCTTTTGGCTTCTGGTAGACATTCATAGAAAAGAAAATATAGAAAGGAAACAATGTCCAGGAATTTGAGATGGGAAGAGGTAGTGTGGCATGATTTCCCTTCCTATAGCTGTTAGTACCTTCCCTCCTCAAACTATTTTCTGTATATGCATCTATATGTACATATCTTCCCCTTCAGAAAATAAGAACCTGGAGCTTGGGGACTTTCACTTTTGTCTTTGTTTCCAGTGATCATGGGCTGTGAAGATTAAAATAACTCTCCCCTGATTGTGAAAATGAAATTAACTCTCCTCTGATTGTGAAGATTAAATTAACCCCCCTGCCCATTTTTAGATTTAATCACCAAAAGTGTACACATCCCACTTAATCTTTAAGTGGGGGAGGTCTGTGACCCACATGTGTGATAGTGGGTGATGAATAAGAATCAACTGACTTTTCCCTGGGCAGCCCTAAGCAAAACTATAGACTATAATTTGTTCATATAAAAAGTAGAGGAAGGCACAGGAAGTGATGCAATGAACCATCTTTAAAAAGGCGTCACAACTTCCTGTGAGGGGGACTTCTCTCATTCTTCAGAGTTCTGAGTTTGAGTTAGAGGTTGATGAAGAATGTTTACTGGACCTGAAACTTTAGACTTGGTAAGACTGTGCTTAAATCTCTCCCTTTGGATTGATATGTGGTGAGTGAAAAGAGCTGAGTCCTTTCCTGGATTTTCTGAAGGGACTAGCCTCAGGAGAGATCTGTGAACTTTAAAATTACTCCACCCTACTCATTCAATACTTTAGGGGAAGATAAAGTTGTAATCTTCTGATTGAACAATGAAGGTACTTAGTTCTCACCTTATAGTAAAACTAGAATGTTAAGCTAAGTCTATTTTTAGACCTTAATAAAAAAAGATGTTAAGTACCTATAAAGGTTAAATTAATCACAAAAAGGTCAAGTAACTAACAAAAGGCAAACTTAACAAAGAAGTGTTAAGTAACTAAAAAATCTAATCAAAGAAGGTGAAAACTAGAAGTATGGGCAGTCCTGGAGAAAGCCTTTGATGTGATTGGTAGCTGTGAAAATTTAGAGGAGGAGCCACAAGGGTTAAAAGGTCTATATGAGCAGCCTGGGCACAAGTTTAGTTTAGGTGTAGAACTCAGCCTGGAGGAGCTCCCTCAGACAGTTCCTTTGAGATGGTCTCGTGACTTGGGTAAGACTGACTTCCTTTTCCCTTGGGCTCAGGGAGGCCCCTTTGGCCAAGGCCTTTAATTCTTGCCTTGCTCAGCCTGAGCCAGAGCAGTTTAAATTAACTCTTTCCTTTCCCTCTCTCTTCTCCTTAATTTTCCCTGGTGACCAAATTAATTTAGATTTTTAAGTTACAACTATAAAATTATCCTTTACAGACCTACCTTCTTGAGAGGCTTCCTACATCCCCAGGTCCTCAGCTCAAAGCTGAGTCTCCTCTGGCTAAGTAGCCCTTCTTGGGTTGAGCCAAGGGCCAGAGCAAAATACTTAGTGCTTAGGCTAGATATCTTACCCTATCCCCTCTCTGATTTTCTTACTTTCACTTTCTATATTTCATAAATAGTTAAATAAATCTCTTTAGAATTTCATAAAAGTCCTGGTGACCTTACTCTTGAATAATCCGGTCCAACCTTTTTATAAAAACCCCTTACATTTTTTACTCCTTAGCAGGGCATAGTAAGCATTTAATACATTTTTATTGATCAATTGATTGAAATGATTTGTGTTGTATTCTAGTCAATCTGTCTGTTCTCAAAAGATATGCAATGGATGGCATAAAGGGAGATAATCTGCCCCCAATATGGCTGATTTCTTACCTGAACTGCGATTATGATGGTTAATTTGGGTACCAAATGACTCAACTTTTAGCAGGTATGTTTATATGGTTACCAACTAGTGCAGTTTCCACAGTGTGATTTAAACCAATTTAGGAAACTTTGACTTTAGGACAAATGAAAAAGGAGGTGTTAGCAACTAGAGAATAGTGATGTATTTGCATTGCTGACTCTACTGCTGTCCCTTGAGTCATTCCCCTAAAAATGAGATGGAGCCTTACCTTGTGATTTTTTTGGTATAGTGAATTCCCTTTACCACTACAGATTGGCACTTTCTTTGCAAGTTGTGGTTTTCTAAAGCATTGAAAGATTAAGTGACTATTGGTAGTTAGGCCAACTCAGAGACCCATTCCTATTCAGTGTTCCTAGTTCTACTTGTAAATCAGTGTTGGGGTAGATTCTGCTGAGGAAGGTTCTTTTGGAGGAGAGAAAAAAATCTTTTAGCTGGTCACCAAGGATTTTAAATTCTAAATCCCAATGAAATACTCAAATCAGAAATGGAATTTTAATGTGGTTTATTTACAATAGAAGGAAGAAATTAAGACTGAGAGAAAGAAAAGGGGAAGATCTACTCAGGCCTGGTCTGAGCCAGGCAGGAGTTCAGAGGCCTCAGCCAAGGGGTCTCTCCAGAAAAGCCAAGGAAAGGGGAGCCCCAAGAGATGTATCTTTCCAGAGCCTTTGCCTCCAGAAAAACCAAGGAAAGGGGAGTCAGCCTTATCACTTTCCACGTGATTGTCTAAAGGAAACAGTCATTAGGTTTCATGGTCAAGCTCCTCCAGGGTCAAGTTCCATAGCCAAGTCCCTCTCACAGGAAGTGACGCAAAATATAAAGACAGTTCTTTATATCACTTCCTGTGTCTTACATGTACCAAATGGTGGCTTAAACTTGGCTTTGGATAGCCCAGGCATCAGGCAGTTGTTTCTGATTTGTCACTTGCTAACACACACAGGTCATGGACCTTCCTCCCCCACACTTAATCCTTAAGTAGGGGTGTATACATTCCTAGTTGCTAGAATTCTAAAGACTAAGCAAGGTGGAGTAGAACTAAAATTCATATCAGTAACTTTTAGTCCTCATAACCTGCAGTTGGGGAGGTTTTGAGATGCAACGGCCCATCCCCTTTTCCTGTCATGGACCCATCCAAATCACCTTTATCTTATTACCACATTATCAATAAAAGGTAGCTTTATCTTGACACACTTGTTGATTTCCAGTGAAGGGCCCATCAATGTGTTGCTACCTTAACTTATTTTCAATAAACTCCTTTTAATTCTTTTTGTTTGATATTTGCCTCATTAATCAAGGTGAAAGCAGAAAAAATATTTTGTATATTTTTTAATTTTTCTATGATTACATGATTCTTGTTCTCTCCCTCCCCTCTTCCCTCCCACCTCCCAGAGCTAACAAGCAATCCCACTGGGTTATACATGCATTATCACTCAAATCCTATTTCCATATTATTCATTTTTGTAATAATCTTTTAAAACCAAAACTCCAAATCATGTACCCAGATAGACAAATGATAAATCACATGTTTTCCTCTTGATTTCTACTCCCACATTTCTTTCTCCAGACATAGATAGCATCCTTTCAGAGTTTTCCTTTTAACATGATCTACCCAGGGTCATGAAGCCAACATGTATGGGTATGATCTTAGCTTTGAGGATGGCTCTCTCTATAACCTCTAGTATTATACAATGGTATATTCCAGTAGTCTGAAGCCTAGTTGAGGGTGCCATTGAGTTTTATCAAGACCTATAATCTATTGTATCCTAGTATGTCTGGCCAACAGACCTCCTCCCTCCTGACTCTATCAATGTAGTCTAGCACTCCTAGCCAGAGCCTCTAACCCTTTGTTCCCCCAAACCTTCACTTCTCTTTCTGTTTTGAAACTCCAGATGAGTATCTAATGTTTCAGATGTTAAAAAACTAGACTAGTGATTTGATCAGTGTAGGCAGTTCCTCCTAGGAACTTCCTTTACCAATGCAAATGCCCCCCCCCATATATATATGTATGTATATATATGTATATATATATATATTTTTTTTTTTTAATCACCTTGGGCCAGACTAAATGAAGCTTCATTTTGGAGAATTGGACCAATAAAAAAAATCAAAAGATATCAATGACACAAAAGCATATCATCACATCTTTTTTTGAGTGAGATTTCCTAAAGGGGTCTGTAGACTATGAAAAAAACATAGCTAAATTATAGGTGAGTTCTTGCTTCTTTGAAATCCTTGATGTAAATAAAAGATGATAATGATACTCTTGACAAGTGATACCAAATTAATTACAAAAAAAAAATCTCCTGTCTATCCTTAGATTTCCAAGAGCATAGTTTTCTGGAGGGGTTGGGGGAAATGCTGTGCTTTTGTCTTCATTGAAACTCCTGGGATCACAACTCCCTCCACCAAAACAGATTCTGTAACTTATAGTTTTGAGAGCTACAAAAGGCACTAGGAAGTTAGTGATTTTCCCATAATCATAGCAATATAGCCAGTATGTGTCAGAGGTAGGACTTGAACCCCTAGGTCTTCCTGACTCCAAGGTTATCCCTCTGTCCCCTATAGTAAGCTGCTTCTCCAGACAATCATGTTATTTTCCAAATATAACTTTAGTTTTTATTAGTTAATACAAAATTATTTATTTTTAAACTCTTACCTTCTCTCTTGGAATTTATAATAAGTTTAAGAGCTAGGTAACTATGGTTAAGTGACAGCTAGGAAGTATCTTAGGTGTAAGGGTTAAAAATTAAAGAGTTGGACTAAATATACAAAAATGTGGTCGCCAGAAGTTGTTACTCAAGTCAGAATGACTTTATAGCAACTTATTTATAAAATAGAAGGAAAGAGTGAAAGTAAGGAAATGAGAGAGAGTAGATTTTTACTCCATCTCATCCAAATCAGGCAGGGCTTCAGAGGCCCCAGCAAAGGGGACCCAGAGGTAAATTAAATGGTTTTAGCCACAAGGTTCCCTCTAAGACAAAGGGCCTCTCCAGAGGCTAGTACCTCCAGAAAAGTCAAGAAAGGGAGTCAGCCTTTTTCACTCACCCTTGTCATGTGGTAATTCTAAGGGAACTTTAAAAAGAGCAGCTGTCCAAGGTCTCATGCCAGAGTTCCTTCAAGGTCAAGTTCCAAGGTGAAAGCTGGCCAAGAAAAGTTCTTAGCACTTTTAAAGACCATTCCTTTCATCACTTCCTGTGACTTCCTTCCACTTTACATGGACCTATTGAAGCTATAGCTTTGCTTAGGACTGCCCAGGGGGCAGTCAATGGGTTTCTAATTTGTCACCCACTATAGCACACATGGGTCACAGACCTCCCCATACTTAAAGGATAAGTGGGGTGTATACCCTTGTGGTGATTAAATCTAAAAATGGGCAGGGGAGAGTTAATCCCATCTTCACAAAGGCTACATTTGGATCTAAGACCTCCCATTTCCAGGCCTGGTTCTCCATCCACTGAGCCACCTACCTGCCTCTCAATAAACATTTATTAAGTGCCTACTGTGTGCCAGGCACTTTGCTAAGTGCTCAGGGTAAAAAGAGATGCAAAAGACAGTCTTCACCCTTGAGGAGCTCACAGTTCAATTCTGGAGACAACATGCAAACAAGTATGTACTAAACTAAATTATATAAACTGTTATAATTAAAATTAATCTAAGAGACTCTTTATGGAATTATGTTTATTAGTAAAGGTGAGAGAGGAAAAAAAGAGGAAAATATCATCAGGTCACCCTTCACTAACAGTCTCTCAGCCAAGCTGCTGTGTTTCTTCAGTTCTCAGATTCCCAGCCAGCGTTAGCCTGTTCAGCAGCAGCATGGGAAAAACAAGATCAGAAAGTGCTGGGCAGAGCAAGGAGAGACCTGGCTCAGGATGGGATCCACTCCAAAGGAGAGAGAGTTCCTATTTGGCACCCCCTCCCTCCCCAACAATGATGTCATTCTTACTGGGCTCTCTCAGTAGCCCTGTCCTCTAGCCCCATCACCAGGCACATCATCTGCCAGCTCATTCAGGAAGTCAGGGCTTCAAAGTGGTCTCTCCCTATCACATGACTTGGCATTCTTTCTTAATGCTCACATGTAGATAAGTGGTTATATATTTGTTAATTTCACACAAAACTAAATGATATACAAACTATGTGAATTGGAAATAATCAACAGTGAGAGCACAATAAAATTAAGAAGGCCTGAACACTTCTTGACAAAAGTGGCATTTTAGCTCAAACTTGAAGGAAGCCAGGAGGCAGAAATGAAAGGGGATTCCAGGCCCAGTGGACAACCAGTGCACAAAAGTGGGTGATGGAGTATCTTGTGTGAGGAACAGCAAGGAGGCAGGTGTCACTGGATTGCAGAATACATGATGGGGTGTAGAATGTAAGAAGACTACAAAGATGTCGAGTGGGAGAGGCAGGTGATAAAAGGCTTTGGATGCCAAACAGATGATTTTATATTTTATCCTAGAAGTGATAGGAAGTGACTGGAATTTTTTAGAAGTTGCCTCTTAGTAATGGGAGGTTACTAAGAAAATAAAGATTAATAAAAATGTATCTACTATTGTCAGACACTTTGATTTTATTTTTCCTATTGATTGTCATATGTTCTCTGACTTAGTTTTGGGTTGAAAATGGGTTGACACACAGTATAGTGGAATAGATAGTGAGATGGCCTTAGAATTAGGAAGACCTGAATTCAAGTATGGCCCCTTATATATACTAGATCTGTGAATCTGGGCACATCAGTTAAACATTTACTTATCAAATGTAGTTCTTTAAGGACAGTAAGTTTCAGAGCAAGTCATCTACAATGGTAAAGGGAATTCCCACATCAGCAGTTCCTGATGCCAAGGAAATCACAGATATGGTCCAAAAAAGAAATGTAGGGATACATTTGAGCTGCAGATATGCCACAGACTTGACTTCATCTTCCTGTAGTGTAGAGTGTTATAGCAAATAAAATAATACTTTCTAGAAATGACACTGGACAGAAAAAATCTAAGATGACAACAAACAGGTCAGTTTTCCTGATGTCTATAAAACTGAAGATCATTTATGGAATTGTGATGCCAATGGCCTTGTTGAGCTCAATCATTCTAAAAGTACTTATCATTTAGGTAGGAGGTAAATACCTCACTAGATCACTATGATTTATTAAAGGCTTATTGTTTGGGGGAGATTCAATTTCCATGGAGATGAACACTGGAGTGATAGTTCATAATTTTCTGGTCACTGTGACAACTATGAATTTTTAAAAGGAATTTCTGAATCTACAAACAAAAATAGCATATATTAAATCCAATTTTAAATGAATGGGAATAAATATGGGAAAGTAATTATAAAAGGCTTAAAGGTTTGCAAAGTGCTTTACATTATTTCCATTTGATTAATCCTGTGAAGAAGATACTATTATTGTCATTTTTCCAGATTGAGGAGACTATTGAGATTAAATGACTTGTCCAGGGGCACCCAGCTAGATATATATTGGTGATGGTATAAATCTTAAAATTAGAGGCACCAAGGATGGTGCTGTGAAAAGAGTACTGGACTAGGAGTCAAGAGATAAGAATTTTTGTTCTGACTGTCATTAATTTAGGTGTGTGACTTTGGGCAAATTCCTTAGTCACTCAGGGTCTCAATTTTCAATTAGGGTAAGATGATTCAACAGGTCCCTCTCAGTTATGAAAATTCAAAAATTCTATTTTATTCTAAGAGGATTGCCATTAAATTGTTTTACCTGTTTTTATCATATACTATTAATATAATATTAATACTAATTCTACAAATATCTCATTTTATCCTGAAAACAACATTGGGAGCTAAGTGCTATTATTATCCCCATTTTATAGATGAGAAAACTGAGGTACACAAAGGTTAAGTGACTTGTCCAGGATCATATAGCTAAGAAGTTTCTGAGACTGACACTAAATTGGTTCTTCCTGACTCTAAGTTCAGGATTCTATCCAGTGTACCACCTAACTACCTGAGTAAAACCCACTGTTCCGCCCAATTCCTTTAGTGTATAGATGCTACTTATACATCATTTAAGGGAGAATTTATATTGGATGAGTGGGCATTGGAATTATCTCAGTTTAGTTATTGTATAACCTTGAGTTCCCTTTTCTTATGTCTTTCTATATGCAAAATGGGGCCAATGCAATTCCTTAGCCATACATTTTAGAGGAACGTAAAAGTCAAATGGCTGAGTTATTAGTAGGTTAATCTTGATTATCATTTATTAAACTCAAAATGTTTTAAGTTTTCTAGAGGACAGAAAAAGGACACTACCTATTTTTTAAACACTACATTATTTGGAATCAACACCTGTGAACTATAATCATATAAATGTAAATTATAATGAGAGTTCACTTTATTTTTTCACAACTTTGAAATATATTGTGCAAGAATTATCATTCTTATTTTACAGATGGGGCAATTAAGGGTTTCCTCAGAGGGCTGAGTGACTTACTAATTGCCATGCACTAGTGAATACACAGTTAAGAGTTAGCACTCACACTCAGATCTTCTTACTTCATGGTGTTCTAGCAACAATCCCATGCCTCTTGACATCATCATAGATCAAGAGCTAGAATGGGCCTCATAGCTCATTTAGTCCAATGTTTCCATTTTATTGTTGAAGAAACTCAGGCACAAGGAGATTACGTGACTTGCCCAAAGTCATGTAGGTAGTAGGCATCTGAGGCAGGACATAGACCTTCCTTCATCAGAGCCAATGTTCTTTCTACTCTAGGATACTCCTTTCAATATACTAAAACTTTGCTATTATGCCATTCTGAGTGTTTATTCAATAATGCTATTCTGACAAGATATGGATGTGTACTGTGATATAATAGAAATGACTTCCAAATCCATATTCATTGCCCTGACTTCTCTTCCTAGCTCCAGACCTACATTCTGACTCCTACAGCAGAAGGATCAGAATTGAAGTCTGAAAAACTACTGACTCTAGCCAGAACCAGATTAAAATGGAACTGGGAAATGCTCAACAAAATAAATAAAAATGCAGTACAATAGATAATGTTAATTTGTGGTTTTCTAAGTAAATATGAGGACAGAAGGCATCTGTTTTTATTTGAATTTGGCATCATTGGCCTGCAGAATACTGTCTAGTATTTCCCAAAACTAAAACATATTTGGATGAGATCCAGAATAGACAAGTGTTACACTAAATTCCAATCACAACATAGTAAAATTCCCCAGTAGAGAATTATTCTTGCAATAGTTTTCCTCATTCATCTCTTTGTAGCTAATATTTTTTCCCCTTTGATTCAAATAATACTTGAGGGCGAAAGGGGAAAAACAGGCCCTCAAACTTCTCTTACCTTAAATGGGGCAGTTATAGCTTAATAGCAAATAAAAGTTGAAGGCAGCAAATGTAAATTAAGATTCCAAAGCAAGCACATTTTGTTGCATGACATAGGACTGTGATGGATAGGGCTGACAGTAATGAGTGATTAATATTTACAGTAACACTTATTGATTTGATTTGGCATTGGTTTTCTTTATACCTTTATGTACTACATATCTTCTTTGATTATATTTATTATTTATATTAATACACATATGTGAAATAAATATGTACCATATCATCCTTACTGAAATCTAAATAGCTTTATGCATATGAATATGAGATACTAATTTCTAAATAGAAATATTTAGGTGAAAATTCAAGAAGGGAAAATAAAAATGAGATTTCAATGTTGGGACTAAAGTATGTACTTCATGCCTCTTATTTAAGTTTAACTTAACTTAAGGGGACTCCTGCAAGTAGCCTGTTCAGAAGTGCTATGCAACTTGATGTTGTGGGGGGAGGGGAGAAAAGAGAGGAGGTGAGGAGAGAGTAAGAATGGAAAAAAGGTAGAAAGTGGAATATCAGAAAACTCCTATATTTGGTCATAATTTCTGTGTATTTCTTGACTATGCAGGATCTGTGTTTATCTAATATTCCTCTTGTACTCATTCTATATATCAGGGTTAGATTAGAGAAATGAGACATGGGACATGGATCCTAGTAATAATTTTAAAATGCAGGAGTAGGAGAAATCTCCAAATACAGTTAAGTTCAAGCCATAAAAATACAGAGAAAAAACTGTGATGAATATGACTTAAGAACTCTATAAACAAAGGGAAGTCTCTAATCAATAGGTTGAACTCACTATCATTCCTTTTGTATCTGGAATAAAACAAGGTGCTGCTGCATTGGTATTACCCTTTAAGGCATCCTGATGCATTAATTCAACCCTTGTTTTGAAGGAAAACTGCCACCTACTCTATTGTTAACACTTTCTGCTCTTCCCCATTCTACATCCTCCCTGAATTTTCTGCAGCATTTCACACTCTTGACCACCCCCTATTAGCTTTCATTTCTGACTAGGCTATAGGAACTCTCCTGTTTCTCTGCTTAGATTTCTAACCACTGACTGCTTCTCTATCTGTCTAACTTCCTCTTTCTTTTCCCTACCATTATGTGTTTCTAAAGGGGCTGACCTCATTCCTCCCATTTCTTTCTCCCTTGGCAGTCTTTCCTCACAGCTTCCATTCTGACCTTTACAGAGATGACTTTTGAACCTATCTAGAACTTTCTTGCCAGCTCCAAACCTGCATTGCTAACTGCCTACAGTATGACTCCATGTGGATGTCCCATCAGCATCTTGAACACAATATCTACAAAATCAAATTTATTCTCTTTTCTTCAAAACTTGATTTCACTATAGAAATAGTGTCCACTATTTAACCATTGTTCTCTTTGAACTTTTCCTTTCATGCCTTATATTCAATCAGTTACCAAACTATCAGAATTCTACTTTAGTGGAATCTCTCATTTCTGTCTTTTCTGTGTTCTACTGCCACAAAATCTAATTTAATCTCTGATTACCAACCCCATTGAGGACTATTAGAAAAATTACTTGTTTATTTTACAATCATTAATTATTTGTCCTTTCCAGCCCCCCCTTCCCCCGCCCAGGCCTGAACAATTTAAGAAGGAAAAAAAGAAAACCTTCACAACAAATGTGTGGTCCATCAAAACTAATTCCTACATCAGCTATGTCCAAAAATATATATGTCACATTCTGCATTCTAAGTTTATCCCTTTTGTGTGTGAATTAACTATCTGGGGAACCTCCAACCAAGTCCAATCCTGGAAGACTCATCTGAGTAAGCAGTCATAGGATTCATAGAATTGCATGTCTTAATCTGCTAGCAGGACAGATCATATTTCTGACCTGGGGGAAGTCTTGGAAGTCAGGGGCTGTTATACATGAAGACAGAGTTTCACCTCTTCAACTCTGGACCAAGTGAAGGATCCTCTGAGAGGGCTTAGACTGAGCTTGAAAAGCCAGCATGTAAAGCATTTTGGGCTCTTTGTGCCATTTCTTTGGACTCATGGAAGAAGGCCTTTCTTGGTGGTCCAGGAAGGGTTCATCTATGCAAGTCATCTCTGGCAAGTGGCAAGGCGCCGCCTAGTTGGGCATCCAGGTTCTTGGGCTCAGGTCATTTCCTGAACTCAAGCCCACTCCTTGACTGGCCTTAATTTGTCTGGCCAGACCCACCATGTGGGTAGCTGGGCTCTCTGGCCTCTACTTGTGAATTGGACCAGGGCCCATGGAGAAATCTGGAAATTAATGGGTTAGAATTAATTTGACTGGGTACTTACTTTAAGTTAGAAAGGCTGGAAATCTTATTTCTCTCTTTCTCTTTACTAATACTTAAAAATCTGGTATATAGTCCCCTTGATTAATTTTTTATTCCTAACATTTGGCAGGAGGTAGGTTGTATGTTTCATCCTTAGTCCTCTAGAATGAAGATTTATCATTATTTCAGTAATTTATTAACATTTCTATCCCTTTTAAAACTAACTTTCATACTGCTCTCAACCAAGTCTTTTTGAAAAGGTCATGCCATGGTATTCCTCTGTTCCCTACTCTTCAAAGATTCCCTGTTGCCTTTTAAATGAAGTTCAGAATAATTTGTCTGGCATTCAAAGTCCTCCATAATTTAATTTAATTACTGCTTCCCATACTCAAGATTCTAGGCAAACTGGACTACTTATTAACTCTTATACTTGCCCTGTGTTTTCCAATGTCTGTATCTTTACTCATGCTATCTCTATGCATGAGATACCTTTCCTCCCCTATCTCTTGTGTTGAATCCCTGTTTAATTTTTAAAGTTCAACTTCCCCCAGGAAAGTTTTTCTGATATACCTTTTTGGTGATGACCTTCTCACTTGGTCCTCAGATAGCACTTTTCTTGAACCTCTTATGTATGTATGTATAACAAAAGTTTGTACATATTATGTATGCCATAGTCTCTCTTAGACTATAAACTACATGAATAACAGGGATTATCTTTTATCTAAATTTTATCTCTTCTACTCTACACCAAGCATGCTGTTCTACATGTATAGGAGACGGAGAACTAGGCCTGGAGTTAGAAATTCTGAGTTCAAATCTAAACTCTGTCACTCAGAATGGCCTAAGATAAATATCTTAACTACTAACCACCTCAGTTTCCTCATCTATAAAATGAGAACAATAACAGTACTATCTCTCATCAAATAAGATATGTATAAAGTGCTTATCACATATAGGGGCTTAATAAATGCTTTTTTCCTCCCTTCATCTCTTCTCCCTTTCCTTCCTTGCTTGCTTCTTTTCTTATTAAGATGAATGAATGGAACTGAATGGAGAGAACACTAAACTGGGAGTTGGGAAACAAAACTTTGTTCCAGGTTCAACTTGGCTATTAACTGTGTGTATCATTAACTTCTTCAAGCAGAAACTTTCAAATGAAAGCTTTGGGAAGATGATGATTGCTGAGGTTGCTTTCCAGGTCTAATGTTTTCTGCTACTCTAATGATGAAAACTACCAATTTAAAAAGATTGAAATAAGAAAAGCAAACAAAAATTTAAACCTGTGAAAGAAACATTCCAAAGAAAAAAAAGAAGAAAACTAAAAACAAAACCAAAATTATCTTCCCAAATTTTCACACATAAGGGGAAGTGAAGGACATTCTCCAAATAAAGAATTGCCCAGATTATTCTTATGGAGAATCTCAGAGGCAGCTACATTAGGTAGGCAGGGGCAGTATGTTGATAAAGTTTTTGATGAAAAACAGAAAGTGGCTGGATTTCAAAATAATATTTCATTTTCATTCTCAGAATAACAAACCCCCTGAACTCTTAAAGGCATTGATTGATAAATTTTGATTACTCAACATTTTAAACATCAGTTTTGGGGATTTTTTTAATATCAAGGACCCCTAAGAATGCTGTTTTTCAATACATAATATAAAATACATATATATAGGATTATAAAATAAATAGATTGTCAAAATCAGGTTACTATTCATATATATACACACACACATATATATATCAATATAACATTTTAAAAATAAGTCCATAAATTTCAGATTAAGATTCTCTGATTTAAAGTGACTTTTGTAGGACCAACAAGGTTGAAACTGTTGAACACAATGATACTTTAAAAGATACAATATGACATTTAAAAAGATTTAAAGGATACTTTGTGTTGAGGCAAGTACCATTATTATACTCTTCAGGAAAAAATTCTTTCAAAGCTTCAGCAGTTCTGAAACCTTTTGATAGTTACAAAAAAATATTCAGAGAGCATACAATGGGGAGAAAATATCAAATGCCAGGCTTTATTTTCATATCCTTTAAATTATTTAATTAAAAATTTTAGGCCAACTTCAGGTTTTCCATTGAGTGTTTCTGAACACTCAAAGAAAAATAAAAGCAATAAAATAATTTTTCAATACCTGTCATCTAATATTTCAAAATTATAAGCATGGTAAATGAAAGCTTAAGTATATTATGTTCTAAAAATGACTTTCTAAACTTAAAAGTTTTTTTTAATTTTGAAAATTGGAGATTGAAAAAAAGTACTTTTAAATTGTCTTAGCAGAAAATACTACACAATTCAGAAAAATGCCAGATGTTTCTCTAGAGAAGTAGAGAATCCTCACTATATCTTTTCCTGCTACGGTTCTCACTGTTGGAAAATGCAATGATATTCGCCAGTTTGGAAAAAGTTGAGACTGCCTATGTTCTGGGATCTAAGAGTCTTGAAGAAGTATACTGAAAGAGAAACAGAGAACACAAGATTGAATTTTTTCTCAATCTGGTGCTTATAATTAATGGTCCTAACAATTAGTCACAATCTTAGGGGTTCTTGCTAGGTTTTCTAATTCCTAAAATACTCCCTTTACAAGCTCAATGATAGCTGAAATTCCATCAGTAGAGAGGGATTCAGTCTTTTTTTGGCTTAAAGGTCTAGTCTTCTATTAAAATGGAATTTATATTGTACTATGAATGAGTTTATCAGTTCTTTTCCTGAAGACAAGTTTTTTCTAAGTAAAGAATGAAAAATGTAAACTCACTTCCCCTAATTTCCCTTTTACTGTTGAGGGCACTGCTCTCCTTTTGGTCACTTAGGTTCACAACCTAATTAAAGAGTAATTTATTGTTTACTTTTCACTCTCCCTCTCCTTCCTTTTCTGTTTCCCTAACAATTTCCAATTAGATATCAGATTTTATTTTTACCTCAAGAACATCTCATGTACCTGGTCCTCTTCTCTCTGCTCACAGGGATACAATTTTCGTCTAGACCCTCATAACCCCTTGCTGTGAGACTATTGCAATAGGTTCTTTACTAGCCTCCTTGTTTCTAACTCCTCTTCTCTCTCCAATTCATGCTCCAGAAATGCCAAATTGATATTTGTAAACTATAGGCCATGTCACTCCCTTGATAATGAAAGTCTGCTAACTATATTTCTTTTAGGATACATTTAAAAAAATCTTTGGACTTCAAAGCCCTCATGATACAGCTCAAGCTTATTTTCCCAGTACGATTTCATAGTACTCCCCCACATACATACTACATTCCAACCAAATTGACCTACTTTATTGTTTGCCATCTAGGGCATTCCATTTCTTGCCTTTGGTGTCTTTGGACTTCAAGTTGTCTTCCATGTTTGGAATGTTCTCCTTCTTCATCTCTGCCTCTCTGAATGTCTAACTAACTACCTGGGAAGCTTAGCTTAGCTACCATCTCATGCAAAAGGTCTTTCCTGACCTCCCCAGGGTTACTGCTTTCCCACCCACTAACATTACTTTGTATTTAATTACATACACACACACACACACACATACATATATATATATATGTATGGATACATGCTGTCTGTCTCTCTCCTCCCCTTCTTCTTCCCCCCACCCCCCATTAGGATATGAATGCTTAGAAGTAACAACTATTTTTATTTGGTCATTATTTCTCCCTCTTCCTCTCCTTTTTCTTTCCTCCTACAGCATCAAGTAACAAGAGTACTTTTGAACAGACTAAAGATGAAGGATGCAGAGTTTATTACTCTAGTCCAACATTGAAATCCCATTTAATTTTTCTTTTTGTACTCTAGATCTAAATAATTTTCTTTTAGAATTGATATCCCCCCAAAAAATCTATGCCTAAAGCTACTTAGATTTCAATAAGGATAGTGTATCACATGTTTATTTCACAAATTAGAGTAGTGTAAATAATGAGTATAATTCAAAATAACACACAATGGGCACTTAATAAGTGCCAATTAAAATTTGCTAAAACCAGTATGATGTAGGTGCCAGAGAGGTTTGAAGTATGCCAATAAAATTTGAAAAACAGACCCACTGAGATGTTTGAGGAGAAAACAAGTTTGACAATTTTGCTTAGAACTAACTCCGATATAGTTACTGGCTATCCTCAATCTTTTAGAGGATCCTAAAGGGTCAAGCCCCAGTGATGCTGTAAAGCCTTTTGTTTGAACTCCATTAATAAAATTCCAGATAAATTAAGCTATAGCCAGAAACAGCCTAATAAAAATAAATACTTATCACTCTTACCAGTTAGTCACTCAATCAGTTTTCTGAATTCATCCTTATGGTTTTTGAAACTGCTTACTAGACAATCTAATAGACAATCTTTTAATTTAATAGACTTTTGATTTTTACTAAATGTGGAATTTTAACTCATTTGTCTTTGCTACTACTTATCAGATCAGATACTTTTGATTTATTAGATTTAATATGATAAAATATTATTATTCATTAGGGCATAAGCAAATTACATAAATACTCTGGCTTAGATTACATGACAGCTGGCAGGGTCTTTGGGGATTTGATGTGGTAATAAAGTCAAGAGCTGAAGACATCAGATAGAGACATGGAGACTAAGAGATTTTGGCAAAATTGTAGCTAGACCAGCAGAAATCAAAACTGGTTACAAGTTGCACACCAAAAGCTGCAAGGTAAGATTGATACAGGCCAGGATATAAAAGGTTGACAGGCAAGAAAGCCAAGTCATAAATTAGTCTAGATAGAACCAAAGCAAGGCAGGCTTAGGCACTCTTATCTGGAAGACATTATGTTTATCTGATAGTCTACAGTAGAAGTAGAATCTTAAAGGTATGAAACTAAAATAAGGAAGTGAGTCAGTTATGTAATGCAAGTGATAACCAATAGCCCACATTCTCCAGTGTTGAGAGAAAAGAGGAAGAACTGACCCCAATATGTTAGGTGTATATCTAGTGTGAAGGACTCATGGGAGGTTTGGGACAAAATCTCACAAGATGGGCAGAAGTGGTGGAGTGTGATCTGCCTTATTGGAAAGAATACCCATATCAGTGAGATTCTAGATGTTTTATAATATCGAATAATATTGAGTATTGAAGTTAATAAAAATAAGACATTTATGGAAAATACATTTTAAGATACAGAATATCAGAGTTAGAACTATTTCTTGGAAAAAGGGAATCATAAAATTAGTATTTAAATGGCAAGCTAATGGAAGAATGAAGTTAGGGGGAAAAGCAGTTAGAAAAACTGAGTCAAACAATTGATAATTAATTGGTAATTTTAAAGATAATTGATTACATCCAATAGTTGGCTTTTAAAAATTCATTTCACTAAATTCTATCATTTTCATAAATTTCACAAATACCCTTATTAAAGGATTAAGAAGAAAGTGAGATGCCGATGGAAGAACCAGAAAGCTGTTAGAGAGTAGGTGGAAAGCCAGGAAAGCATTAGGACTCTAAAGGCAAGTCTAAAGAGGGTTTTTATTAGGAGAGGTTGGTCATTCAAATATTCTAAGAGAATATAAGAGGGAGGTAAAAGGACTATTTTTGCAAGAAGGTCATTGATGACTTTGGAAAGAGAGGTATCAGGAGAGTGGTATCAGAAGAGAGACAGAATTTGTTGAGAAGAGAATGTATAGTGAACAAAAAGAAATAATGGTGTAAGTAGCCACATTAAGAGAAAGATGAAAATGTTAAACAAGGGTGACTCCTGATGCAAGGTCTTGAAAGAAGAGGGAAAGTATTGCATCAAGGAAGAAGATAGAGGGATTAACCTAAGTGAGGAACAGAGGGTCCTCTTCTAGAACCAAAGAGAAAGAGAAGGGAAGGGAACTTTCATTGATTAAGTGCCTACTATGTATAAGACACTATGGTAAGAACTTTACAAATATTATCTAATTTGATCCTCACAACAATCCTATGAGATGGGTGCTTTTGTTATCCCCATTTTACAGATAAGAAACCTGCTGAAAACAGCAGTTAAGTGGTTTGCTCAAGGTCAGATAACTAGAAAGTATCTGACGCAGAACCAGAACTCAGGTCTTTCTGGTTCCAGGTCCAATGCTCTAGCTCCTATACTCCCTATCTCCCTCAGAGAAGGACAAATATGATTATGCTGAAAAACTGTGAGGAATGGAAGAGAAGAAGTAAGTTGATATCAGACAGTCTTAACTTTCTCTATAAAGTGGGACATTAAGTCATCTGCTTTAAATGTTGAGTGTAGGAATGATATAATTGTTTGGAATGATTGTAAGGAACAAGATAGCAGTTGATAAAATAGATTAAATGCATTTTTGTGTCTTTGACAGTCTAGTAACTGTCATCCCCAACTCAGAATAATATTCTTCAATAAAAGAAATGCTAAATTTAAATTATATGTTAGTGAAGATTTTTTTCCCCATACAGTTCTGGTACTCCTTTGAAATTTATATGGGTATTCATGGGCCTCAGATGAAAAACTCCTGGACTATATAATTTCTGAGGTTCCTTCCAATTTATGAATCCAGCTTCATGAATAATGAAATATACATCATGATCCCAGATTTGGTTATATTACAGGTTAATCTTTATCTAAACTGCAGAGAACTTCAATTAAATTTGACAAACATTTCTTGAATACCTACCACATGCCAAGCACTACTGTAAACAATGGCAATAGTAGCAAAAATGAAATAGTTCTTGTCCTATGTAGTTTACCTTCTGAACCTAAAGTTGTTGCCCTCTGAGTGAAGAGTTAATATGAGAAGTGTTATAGAGGTAGAGTTGGCAAGATTTTGTAAGTAGCCAAGGTACAGGAAAGGAAAAAGTTCTGAGGTTGCAAACCTGAGTGAGTGAAAAGTCAGTGGCACCCCTGACAGAAATATGAAAGTTAAGAGGAGGGATGATTTTGTAGGTGAAGATGAGTTCTGTTCTGGACCTGTTGCATTTGAAATGCCTGTGGGACAGGAAAGTGGTACCATCCAGTTGGCAGTTGGTAAAGCAGGACTGGAAATTGGGACAAAGATGAAGGCACCAAAAGAATGAATGGAGAGAGAGAGAGAGAGAGAGAGAGAGAGAGAGAGAGAGAGAGAGAGAGAGAGAGAGAGAGAGAGAGAGAGAGAGAAGAATGTAGGACAGAACCATATGATACTTGAATACAGAGATAATAATCCAGAAAAAAAAAGATCGAGAAAGAATGGTTGAGCAAGAAGGAAAAGCTGAAAACAATTTCATAAAAGTCTAAGGAATAGAGTGTCTAGGAAAGGGAAGTAGAGAAGTCAATAATGCTAATCCAGCAGAAAGTGCAAGAAGAATGAAGACTAAGAAATGGTCATTGAATTTAGCAGTAATAAGATAATTACTAACTTTGGAGAGTGAAGTTTCAGTTAGGTGGTGAAGTGCTAAGTCCACTAAAAAGAATTAAGAAATAAATGAGAAGCAAGGAATTAGAAAAAAACCAATGTAGATAGGATTTTTCTAGGGATTTGGTAGAGAATGAAGGATAACAGGATAGGATAACAGGCTCAAAAGAAGGTGTTTGAAGAATGTGTGTTGGGGATAGATTGAATATGTCAATCACATCGCTCACTTCCCATGTAAAGTAAGATAGCATTCTGGTCCAAAGATGCTGAGCTAGACATGTAGATTTCAAAATCATAACACAGCAAATAACCTTAAAGAATCATAATTATAGCCATTAATCTTTCAAGAGTTTGTGATTTACTTGGCATGGATAGATACTCTTTTTCTCCACTGTTGAACTCTTAGAAAATTAAAGAAGTTGTCCTCCAATGAAAGACTTGATATATCAAAAGCTATACCTCTGACCTTTTCTTCTGGCTTGGTAGGACCTGCCAATTTGGGCTGGCATTACCTCTGAGAAGCCTGGGTCACTTCTACCCTATGATGAGGCATGGGAGTAGGTAGGTCTTTATTAGAGATGAGTCTAACACAGTCCCTGAATGACAAATGATCTGAAGGAGCCACGTGTGAATCACATGTGAAAATATTGTTGAGTGTGACTATTTATAACTGCTATTTGCCTTACCAGCTGTTAAATTCTCAGAAGTCAGCTGTATCCCCAAATCAACCCTGTAATTGGCAAGGCAGAGCAGTAAATTGATACTTCCCTTATCTAGAACCCGATAGCAAATCGATTCTTAGGAAAATTTCCCTGGGTGCTATAAGAAATACTATCATCCCACATAGAGTAAGTTAAAAAAAGAAAGAAAATTTTCTTTGGGAACAAAGAAAACAATGATCTAGGAGCTGGTGCACCCCACCACCCCTACCCAAGTCAAAAAGCGGTGAAAATGGAAGAGAAACAGAGAAAGAAAATAGGAGGAAAACCATGGAGAGAAACTGTGGCTTAAGTCCCTCCCTTGGTGCCAAAGGGGGGAGGGGAAGGGCCTCCAGGGGCGGAGCCCAACACACGAGTTTGCCCCATTGCTCACCCTAGTGATTGCCCAGGCGTCACTCCCTGGGAAGAGACCCAGAGGAGGCGGAGACGAGGGCGGGGTCACGTGGGTGAAGCCGGCGAGACAAGGAGAGAAGCTGGTTTGAGGGGGAGGGGAGAGCACTCCTACGGGGGTGTCACGCTCCCAGAAACAACATCCCCCGGCATGCAGCGCAGCAACGACCGCCCGACCTTTAGGTTCCATAGGGCGTGTTGCAGGATGGGATTGGGAGTCTATGCCTCTGACAGACCCGACCGGATGCAAGGTGGCGGGGAGTAGGGGTCGATTGGTCTGTCCGGATTGGTCGGTAAGGACGGAGGCCCCGCCCATAGATGGTGACGACAAGCGGTCCCAGTACATAAGGCGTTGTGGCCCCTGACCGCCCCGCCTTAGCTCCCGCGCTAGTGAGAAACATGTATCGATTTCGCTCACAGCTCTTCACGGGGATTTCTGCTGCCGCCATCGCCCACTCTTCCCCTCGCCGTTTCTCGCCTTTGTTGTTAGCTGAAGATTTATCTCTTAGCCACCCGCCGCACAGACGCACGAGTAAAAAGTGCAGCTCCATCGGCTGATCCTCGTTGCGCTTCCAGCTCCAGGCGGCACCGGGCGTCCCAAGATGCCGAAGAATAAGAAGCGGAACACACCGCACCGTGGTGGTGGCGGCGGCGGCGCAGGAGCAGCAGCAGCGGTAGCAGCAGGTGAGGGCCGTCCTACCACCGGCATCCTCGTCGCTGTCGGCCTGCTCCACGCGTCGCCCCCGGGCTCGGGCATTATGGGAATTGTAGTGCTCCTCCTCTGGGACCCACTTTGGGGGCTTCCCCTAGGAAGGACAGGAGAACTACTACTCCCGGCATGCCTTTGAGACCATGCACGGCTGTCCCCTCGCGCACAATGGCGGAGGCTGTGGGGCTCCTAGGGACAAGGGGCGGGGTGTGGGGTGTGGGTGGGGATGGGCGCCTGGATTCTTGAACCTGAGAAGGAAGCGAGTGTTTCGGGGATCAGAGTGACTGGGCGCTGAAGGATCTTGGACAATTTTATTTGCTGTTTTTGGACCTTCCTCCTAGACACCCCAGCCCCCTCCCCTCCAACTCTTTTTTTGCCCCAAAATGGAGTCTCCAGAGAATGTCACCCGCCCCCGGGCCTGGCACTCTTCTTTCTAAAGTAGGGATGCCAGGCTGCTTCTGGCCCGTTCTCTCCCACCCCAGTTCCCCTCCTTCTCATCCCGTGCGTAGGACCAGCCGGCTCCTGCGTCAGCAGGAACCGGCCTGACGCTGTGGGATGACAGCCGGGATCTAGGTCCGCTTCCGTGACTTCCACTCTCCTACCACCCCAGGGTGGCCTTAGAATCAGGGCTTCCCACTAGACACTGAAATAGGGACCTCATTCTGTTAACTTTCACTTAAACAGCAACTTGCTCTTATTGCCCCACTGGACTTGATTCTTCTCTCTCCCCAGGCTCAGATTAAACTGCTCCCCATCCCCCAGCTTTCTCCCCTTATCACCAATCTCTGTACTCTTGTTTACTTTCCCTGGTGCCTACTTGCAGTTCTGGACGGATTTCACCTGATTCAGTAACTTGAAGAAACATACTTTGCCATTCATCCACTAGATAATATGAAAATAAATAAAAAGTATGAGAAAGATGCTTTGAAAAAAACAAACTATTAAGGGGAAACGAGGGATCTAACAACAGAAACTCTCATTTCCTTATTTGGAAACTGATATGTAAATATTCTTTTGTTCCAGTTGACCTAATCGTGAGGAGGCTTTGCTTTATTCATCATTTCTGTACCTGTAGTTGATGACTTACTGACATTGTCCCGAGCCATACTCATATCTTGTACTGAACTAAAGAGTTTCCAAAACCAGTACATCGTTAACCTTCCAAGTTTTTATTAGGTAAATGAGTATCTTATTCTCGAAGAAATATCATCAGTCAGTATAGGCATGTAAATAATTCAAGGTTCTTATTTTTTGTTTTGGAAAGTTCTGATTAACATCACGGATAATTGAAATTCAGAATGATTCATATAAAATAGGCCAAATTTTAGCTCAGAGGATGATTCTGAGTGAATAACTCTGGGAAAAGTACTAACTGATAAGATTTACTACAAGAATTTAATAATAGAATTACTACTCTCTGCTCAAAGTTTTTGCTTCTGTCAAAAAGCCTATTGGATAATTGCTATGTTCTACAAAATTCTTTTATAAAACAATATTTTTTCTATTTTCTCTGCCACTCAACTTTTATTTTCTCCAGACTGTGATTCTTTGATTTCAGCACAGTCAGTGTGGAGTAGTAGGTAAAGGACCAGTCTTGGATACAGTACAGCTTTTTCATCTTTTTCATATATGTAATAAGCTGTGTGATTGGACACAAAACCTTAGCATCCCAGGCAACAACTTAAGTTTCAGATGAAGTTCCTCACTCTAAATTATGACTTAGATGCTCACCTTCCCCCTTAAAAGAAATTTATTTCAGTTGCTATCCCAAGTAGTGGTGTTCCCTGTGTATAGTTTCTTAGATGTCTATTCAGTGAAGAATGAAATTTGCAGCACTCATGAAATATGCATTCAACACATTTGGATTTTATGTATTTATTTCTTTGGTTTCTGTTTCTGGCCACTAGTCTTGATTCTCTTAACTGGTAAGTGGCTTTGAGCAATTTGCCTCCCCTCTCTGGACTTTTATTTCTCTTAATATAAAATGAGTATAAACTTGGACAACTTTCCTAATATTTCTTTCAACTCTGTTCTTTCATATTCTGTCTTCTAATGTATCTTGTATACTATTGACAGAAAAATATGGAAAGGAGAGCTTTAGAAACTGACATGATATAGTGGTAGTGTGAGTAATGCTGATACTATGCTTTCCTTATATTAAAAACAATACTTCCTTGCAACTCCTATAAAAATATGGGCCTCCTTTTCTACCAATAAATGGAATGGAGTTTTGAGTTCTAGATGTCAAACCCTAGTCTTATATTTTAAAATATTCTATTTTTTTCTTCATTAATAAAAATTGTTTTCTGTTTAGACCTGGAGAAAGACCTTAAACCACATGGTAAGGGGAGGCTGCTAGGAAGGGAGCAATGTGGGGGCTGTGGGGAGGGGGGGTGCTTGGCTTATATGCCTTGTTATATGTGCTGACTCCTATGCAAATGATTCTCAGATATATTCTTCATCCCCAACCTTTATCCTGCCTCTAGCCTCCCAGCTCCAACTGCCAAATTGGAGACATCTCTAATATTCCCTAGACTTCTTGAAACTCAAGAAGGCCAAAACTGAACTTATTTTCCTTCCTCCTAAACCCCTCCCTTCTTTCTAACTTTCCTATGATTATCAACAGTACTCCCATCCTCTGTCACCAGGTTTAAATGTCAGGCTCCTCTTTCTCATCACCCACACCCATGTATATATCTATTTAGTTGTCAAGTTCTGTCAATTTTACCTTTGTAATATTTCTTGTACATGCCAGCTGTTTCCTCCAATACTATTCCACCCTGAGTCCAGAGCCTTATTACTTCCCACTTGGACTATTTTAATAACTTGCTGAATGATCTCCTTCCTCAAGCCTCTCCCTCCTCTAGTTTGTCCTCCACTCAACTTCCCAGTTGATTGGAATTTCCATTTGAAGTTCAAGTCTGACCATGTCACCAGGTTTCCTTCTTAATCAAAGTCCAGTAGCTCCTGATCAGATCCTAGAATCAAATTTAAAATCCTTTGACTTAAAAGCCCTTTGTTATCTGGCCTCTTCTTACCTTTCTAGTCTTCTGATACCTTATTCTTCTCTGTTTCTCTTTGATCCAAGGATATTGCTATTCTTCAAAGGTCTCCTGACTGTCCTTCATGCCTGGAACTCTCTCCTTCCTTCAGGCTTCTTTCAAGCCTGAGTCAGAATCATGATCTACAACAGACTTTTCATAGTTCTTAATATTAGTTCCTTTTCTCTGAGATTATCTCCAATTTATCTTGTACATAGCATGTTTGTACATACTTATTATTAAATGTTGTCTCCCCTATTAGACTGTGAACTCCTTGAGAACAAGGACTGTGGTTTGCCTTTCTTTGTATTCCCAATAATTAACACTTGGAAGGGACCAGAAGCACATAATAAATGCTTGTTTACTTCACACAGGAGACAGATCTGTCTGGTGCAGTTACCCTTGGAGAGGGGAATAGAGAATCTGATCTGTGCCTGTGATCCTAGAACCCCTAATAGGCAACAAGTGGGGGGGGGGTGGAATAGTGGTGGGGAAGATGAACCACTGGGAGATGGATGGGACAAAAGGGGTCAAAGGGGAGTGACTGACTGTCTTCCCCAACTGTGCTGGCACATAAGTTGATGGATCTGTTTGGTATTTTTGAACCATTGTTGGTCTAGTTAATTTTGAGAGGCAGCTATGTGGTACAAGTTTACAGAGTGCTATTCTGAAGTCAGGAAATTCTGAGTTCAAAGCTGGTGTCCAACACTATCAATGTGATATTAGGCAAGTCACTTAACCTCTCCTGCTTTGCTTTCTTTATCTGTAAAATGAAGAGAACATCTACCTCTTAGTATTGTGTGGGTAAAATGATAAATACTTATAAGTTACTTTGAAAACCTTAAAAACACTATATAAATGCTTATTATCATTATGGTGGTGGTGGTCCCTTCCAGCTTTAAAATCCTGTGATTCTATACTATGAATCTGATCTTGGTCAAACTCCTTGAATTAGAGTTTGAATACTGAGACTTAACCATGTCATTCCTATACTTTTAAATTTAATTGTGTGCTAAATTATGTAATTGGGTATGATCCTTTAGGGGATATCATGGAAAGATAGGGACAGACATGATTTTTGTTATATTCTTTTTCCAAAATAACTTGAAAAGTGTTATAGATAATAGTCATTTTTATGTGGTACTTTAAAATTATACAAAGTACTTTAAATATAGCAACATCTCATATGATAATCCTATGAAGTTAGAGTTCAGATAGTAACTTCATTTTATGAATGAAGTCATTGAGTCTTAGAATAGTTTGACTGCTTATCCAAACTGTCATGTATACTAAATGTCAAAGGCAAGTTTTGAATGTAGTAATTTAGCTTCCAAATTCAGCATTCTTTTCTACAAGTATATTAGCTTTAGGAGTAGTACAAATGGGGCAGCTCTGAAGTGAAAGGAACCTTTTTAAATTTTCCTTTAGGGTTATGTGTTGAATTGTCAGTGTCATTTTCCTACAGCAAAAGGGATAAAAAATTTATGTAATGAAATGATTTGGTTCTGGTAGGTACCAATTCAGGATCAAAATGACCCATATAGAAAGAGATAGCAAATGGGAAAAAATATATAGGTTAGTTCTTTAACTTGAAGATTTCACCTATGTGAACCCAACAATGTAGATTACATAAATATGCTTTTTAAAGATAATTTTTAACTAATGTCTTTTGTTTTTATATCTACCTAAATTTTCCTCATGTCCCCCTCCCCCTTCCAGAGAGCCATCCCATATAACAAAGAATTAAAATTAAAAGAGGAAGAACAGGGAAAAAAATCTGACAACACATGCAATATTCCACCCCCGTGGACCCACCTCTGCAAAGAAATGAGGGGAGGTATCTTCTCATATCTCTTCTTTGGAGCCAAGCTTCTTGTTTATAATTTTGCAACATTTATTTTTGTTTGTGGGTCATTCTTTCCACTTACTTTCTTATGTTATTGTGTTTGTTGTTCTCTTGGTTCTCCTTACTTCACTTTGTATCAGTTTATGAAAAATTTTTCATGGTTTAACTATATTCATCATATTTCTTTGTTTCTTACAACCGAGAAAATTCCATTACATTCATGATTTCTTATGCCATTTGTTATATTTGTTCAGCCATTTCCCAGGCAATGGGCATCTACTTTGTTTCAATCTCTATGCTATTCAGGATTTTTTAATATTTTGTGGTTAATAGTGTAGCATTTTAAAGGCTGTCCATCTATATAGATTACCTTATAGAAACTAATTATAGATATTTGAATATAGAACCAGAAAACTTATCAGAAAGTCAGGCATTTCTCCTTACTGATGATGATCATGGTATAGTGAAACAGCTGGAGATATCTGCTTAAATGACACCTCAGACCTCAATTATATAAAGATAGCAACAATTTATGTGACTTTGTGGCCACATGACATTTATCAGATGGCACTTGAACCCAGATCTTACTGACTTTTTGAGTCCTACCATACTGCTCATAATTCTCTCTCTCTCTCTCTCTCTCTCTCTCTCTCTCTTTCTCTCTCTCTCTCTCTCTCTCTCTCTCTCTCTCTCTCTCTCTCTCTCTCTCTCTCTCTCTCTCTCTCTCTCTCTCTCTCTCTCTTTCTCTCTCTCTCTCTCTCTTCTCAATCTGTTCTATGGAAGAAAAAGTACTGAGTAAGAGACTTGGTTTCTAGTACCAACTTCTGCCCTTTTGGTCATTAGCAAATCACTTCACTCCCTGGGATTTATATTTTTCATCTGGAAAATGAAGTAATAGATTAAATGAGCTCTAAGGTTATATAAAGCTATAACTTTAACTTTATAAGAGAGTAATGTTTTCCACACTTTTGCAATTGCAGTAAGCCCTAAACTGTTGGAACTTTTAAAGAAATACCTTAACATAGCAGTTGTCTTAAAAGGAGAAACTTTTATCTCTGCCATAGTAATTGCTCTTGCTTTTCCTTTTTAATGAGAAAATAAAAACCTTAAAAATCAAGAAAAAGAATTATTTATATTCTTAAGAGCATTGTACAATGTTTATTTTCTTGAGTACTGCTGAGGCAGTACTTCCTATGAGATATGTTCTTTTTTGGATGCAAGACATGTCTATAATCATGCAACACTCAATTAACATTCACACACACCACATATACATGTCTTAAACCAAAATTCAACCAAGCTAGGATTTTTGACTACCTGGCCAGAATTGGGGTGGGGTGGGCTCCCTATCATCACTACTGTCAAATTGTAGTTGATTTTAATATTCCTTAATCTTAAATAAGGAGAAACAGCATTGCATTTGGCAAGAGGTATTGACTTTGTAGACAAGAAAACCTTCATGTCTCTGGCAAATACTACTGACTATGGACATTTCACTCAGGCCCTCTCAATCCTTTAAGCAACTAAGAATGTAAGGTGCAGTATCTACATTGGCACTTGGGGTTTTTTAAGCCAATAAGATCATGACAAGTCTAAAATAATATTAGTAAACTGAGATAAATTTCTGTGCAAATGATGAGGGTGTCATTTGGCTAGTATGTTCACATCATGAAGCTTTATAAATTTGAACTTTTGTTAAGATTATAGAACTTGGAATTGGAGGGAATCAGAGATATTTGAATCCAATTATCCCATTTTGCAGATGAGGATACTGATACCCAGAAGTGATTTGCAAAGATGACATAGATTTTTTTTTTCCTTAAAACCCTTACCTTCCATCTTGGAGGCAATACTGTGTATTGGCTCCAAGGCAGAAGAGTGGTAAGGGCTAGGCAATGGGGGTCAAGTCACTTGCCCAGGGTCACACAGCTGGGAAGTGTCTGAGGCCAGATTTGAACCTAGGACCTCCCATCTCTAGGCCTGGCTCTCAATCAGACACTAAGCCACCCAGCTGCCCCCGACATAGATATTAATGATGTAAAAGAGTTAGAATTCAAACTCAAATTAAATGTGCTTAGCGCAGTTCCTGCCATATAATAAATGATTATTGAATGACTTACTGACTTAGGTCCCCTGGTTCTTTTCACTATACTATGGTTCTTTTGATGAGATTATTATTCAGAAGTTTCTATGTGTATAAATGTGCCAAGCATTTAAGAAATTCTCATGGGTCATAGGCTTTATAAAGTCTTTCTAGGAAGAAACATTACCTACATTAGTAATGATGATATGTTATAATCATTATATAAAAGAAGTAGAAATCTAATTGCTTAAATAGATCACTCTTGCATTTTAAAATCCTCATGAAACGTTCTTGAGAATATTTCCAATTGTCTGACTTTTCCTTTCCTTCCCTCTTAGGTGGCCAACATCGAAATGTGCAGCCTTTTAGTGATGAAGATGCATCAATTGAAACTATGAGCCATTGCAGTGGTTTCAGTGATCCTGCTAGCTTTGCTGAGGATGGTATGCTTCCTTTTGCAACTTCAAGAGTAGATGTTGCTTCAGTTAAGAGTGTTTTAAATGATGATTATGGAAAATATTTTTAGAAACTGAGACAAGCAATTGCCCTATTCTAATACTTTTTGACTTGCATTTCATTAGGGCCAGAAGTCCTTGATGAAGAAGGAACTCAAGAAGATTTAGAATACAAACTGAAAGGATTCATTGACCTCACATTTGACAAGAGGTAAGCAGCATTTTGAAAAGACGAATTTCACATGTGGGTCATCTTAATTATTTGACTGTCTATGTAACTAGTTTTCTGTTATTGTAGTATATTTTTCTCAGGGTCCAAGCTATTGAATTTAATTCTTTTCTTTTTGATTCTGAACCCAGGCTATGGAATTATCAATTATCTGACTATAGATAAATAGATTCAAATGTGTCTCTTCTTTTTTTTATTTTGAGAACAGTGTTCTTATGCAGTTAGATGTCAGCATATTTTTAAAGTTTTGAAGTGTATTTGGCATGATGAAAATTCATTTTTAACTAGAAAATATGAAAATAGTTTTAACTTTGAGTTTCCAGCATAGTAATGTGATAAAAGAAGAAAATGGAGAAACTAATCTATTGAGTCATTTCATAAGAACCATATGGTTTTTGTGAGCAAAGTACTTTGAGATTTTATTAGAAAACACTTAAAATGCATGTTCAGAATCCTGGATTTATAAAAATGAGCTAACAAAATGTGAATCTTAAAGTATCTTAGCTTTATTATGTCCAATTGTTTATTTTAAACAGTGCGAAGACAAGGCAGGCTGCTCTTGAAGGCATTAAAAATGCAATGGCTTCTAAAATTCTTTATGAATTTATTCTGGAAAGAAGAATAACATTAACAGACAGCATTGAACGCTGCTTAAAGAAAGGTAATACCTTAAAAAACAACCCTTACCTTCTGTCTCAGAATTAATATTGTGTTCTAAGGCAGAAGAGTGGTAAAGGGCTAGGTAATGAGGGTTAAGTGACTTGCCCACAGTGATGACCATAACAATTCTGGTGACCTTTCTTTGGGATGACTGGCATTGGTTATGGCGGTAACCTTTTTTCTGAAAGTTGATGATAATCTTTATAATGAAGCAAATTGAAATAAATATAGAAGCCTCAATTAGTCAACTCAGAAGAACTCAATACCATTTTCCAACTATTTAGTAGTAGACTGTGTTACCGTAGATAGGCCTTCAGTTAAAGAAATTCTTGAATTTTCTTGTTTTTTTTTTTTATGTAACCCTTACCTTCTGTCTTAATATTGTCTAATACAGAAGAGTGGCAGAGGCTAGGCAGTAAGGATTAAATGACTTG
This sequence comes from Monodelphis domestica, assembly GCF_027887165.1. NCBI lineage: Eukaryota > Metazoa > Chordata > Mammalia > Didelphimorphia > Didelphidae > Monodelphis > Monodelphis domestica. The sequence goes on from NC_077231.1 coordinate 178,605,993, forward strand.
CCAAGGCTCACACAGCTAAGATTAGCATATCTACATTTAGGTAGAAGCACTGGCTGGTGATAGAGTACGTTTCAGGCATACCTTTTTCTTTTTTTAATCCTTTCTGTCTGTCTTAGAATTTATACTGAGTATTGCTTCCAAGGCAGAAGAGCAGTAAGGGGCTAGGCTAGTGATGGTGAACTTTTTAGAGGCACGGGTGATGATCTCAGGTGTGTGTGGAAAGGGGGGAGGGGAGCAGCCCAGCCCATCATTCCTCCAGCTTTCTAGTAATGAACTCTGGCCCTTGTGGGCATGCCCACAGAGGAGAGGGCTCTTGAATGTTGTTCCCTTTGGCACGTGTGCCATAGCTTCACCACCATAGAACTAGGCAATTGGAGTTAAGTGACTTGCCCAGGAATATTGAACCCAGGATTTCCCCTCTCTACTAAGCTGCCCCTTTTTTCAGGTATACTTTGAGGTTGGGGTAGGATGAGTGATGAGACTAACTCTAAAGAAGGAAAAAAGGTGAATATATGTTTTGCAAGGGTTGAATCTTTGTTTAAAGGTGTGGTTTAGGTTAGGCCATAACAAAAATATTCTGAAATGCTTTGGGAGAAATCAGTTAACAAACATATTTATTAAGCCTTTATTTACTTTTTATAATTTAACAAAAGCTACATATGTTACTTAGAGCTTGGGGACTAAGCATTATAAAGTCAAATAAGACCATAGTGTTGGCCATTTTTTAGACAAATTATAATAATCTCTCTAAATCAGGTGATTTACTTATTGCCTGCATAGTCAGTTACAGTTTTACTTTTGTTTCCTCTAGGAAAAAGCGATGAACAACGTGCAGCTGCAGGACTGGCTTGTATTCTTTGTGTACAACTGGGGCCTGGAATTGAAAGTGAAGAGGTTTTAAAGACTCTTGGACCTATTCTAAAGAAAATAATTTGTGATGGAACAGCCAGTATCCAAGCTAGACAGGCTGTAAGTATTATGAGTCAGTCAATGTTTTCAGTTTTAAGTATTCCTTAAGGGAATCTGAGCATAAGAAGCACATGTATTTTAATGTATTTTTTCTTTGATAACCATTTCTCTTCTTTATATAGTCTATTGGGTTTTTTTTTCCCTTTAGTTTTAGGCAATATCATTTTAATGTTATTCAAATTATTCTTTTTCCTCTTATTTTTGGAGATTTTTCTAAAATCATATATAGCAGATTTTTCTGAAAGTTAAACTATTTCATACTATTCCAAGGAAAGTTGTTGGAAATATTTAAGAATAATCCTGTCCTCTATCTGCTTTGAATAATTTAGGATCAGCTGTGTAAGTAGTAGTTTAAAAAACAAAACATCTGGTTACTCACCTAGGTATATAGCATGAATGTGGCCATTTTTTCTTTCTGTTTTATTTTTTTCAAATGAGGTAGAGAATCAACAGTACTTTGCAGGGTTAGGATTTAATGTGTGCCATGATTTTGCTCCAATCATTGATTTGTCTGACTCCTACTCTACTTGTTTTTTAAAAACCCTTACCTTCTGTCTAAGAATTGATACTGAATATTAGTTCCAAGGCAGAAGAGCAATAAGGACTAGGCATCTGGTGGTAAGTGACTTGCCCAGGTCTAGAAAATATCTGAGATCAGATTTCAGCCCAGGACCTCTGGTCTCCAGTCCTGACTAGCTCTCTATCCACTAGCTGCCTCTATCCTCTATCCTCTAGCTGCCCTGGCCTATACCCTTTTGTGCCTTTTCCAAGGAAGCGCTTTCACTAAATGTTTTCTTCCTCTTCAGATGCTCATTCTGTATGCTTTGTGAGGGTTTAGGCTCTTTGTTTTGGTCTTTTTATCTCCTACCCCCAGAAGTATACCTTGTAATTGGAGGATTTGAATGTCTAGGGTAAATAAATCAAGGGTAAATAAGATTCTGCCATGTTGTTTTCAAATGCTGCTTCTGATTTTTTTAAAAAGGATTTATTGTTTTAAAAAATCTTAAGAAATAAGTGTCAAAGCTCAAATTTTTATGGAATAAGGATTACAGATGAAAATTTAAGTTCTAATTCTGCTTTATATGCTTACTAAATTTGTGTGATCCTGGTGGTCACCTCACTTATTTCACTTCATCTACAAAAGGAGGGGGTTAGATTGGATAGTCTCTTGGGTTTGTTTTAGTCTAAATCAGAGGTGATTTTTCAAAGTCATTAGTTTAAATTGTATGTAATTAGTTTTATCTTAAAAAGTCAGGCATTGCATAAAAAAGGAATTTTCTGTCATGTGGTAACAGTAATTTTAAAGAATTTGATGTTGTGTGATTAGAATAGGATAGGTTCTTATTAGACAAAAAAGAATCTCGAACTCAGATCATAATTTGACCCATGAAAAATTTAGTCTTGAGGATTAAGAAGGATAAAGAGCAAAAAAAAAATTAACCTTTTTGGGATTATTTGTGATGAACAATTTATTTTGAGTTGATTTTTTTTTTAATCTTTTCTTGGAAATTAAAAAAATTCTGCAACATTTACATAAAATAAGTATGTTGATTTTTAGTGATCTTAGTAGAAAAGTGCCATTTAAATTTGTTTTTACAGAAGAGTTTTCTGAATTTGATCTAGCATGACAATATAATTGACTAATTACACAAATATAAAGAAAAAATATAGCAGCCCCTAGATGCTGAAGTAGCAATTTCTTTTAACTTTTTCCTTTTTGCTTATTGGCATTTTATAACATTGTATTTTTTTAATAAATTATGTAAGTAATAAGTAATATACAATATAATAATAATAATATAATATATAATATATATATAGCTCAGTGGATAGGGCAGCTGGGTGGCTCAGTGGATTGAGAGCCAAGCCTAGAGGTGGGAGGTCCTAGGTTCAAATCCGGCTTCAGCCACTTCCCAGCTGTGTGAACCTGGGCAAGTCACTTGACCCCCATTGCCTAGCCCTTACCACTCTTCTGCCTTGGAGCCAATACACAGTATATATATATATATATATATATATATAACTACATATATATACATATATATGTATATATGTATATATATAGTATATATAAGGGTTTAAAAAAAAGAAATAACTTGACTGGCATCGATATATATATATATATAATATATAATATAATATAAATATAATAATAATATAATAAAATAAGTAATTTGTTATGATTAGGGAGAGGAGGTAATGGAATTAATTGTCTTTCTTGATTTTGGGGAGAGAACTAGACTAAGAACTGATGGCTTCTGTTCATATTACAATTATATTATATCCGAGTCAGACTTGTGAAACTCTTTAAAGTCATATCATAGAATGATTCACTCAAGTCCACAATAAAATTCTCAGCCCCAGCCAGAATTGGTTCTTTAGTATCTTAACTCTGACTCCAGTGCTTTTCTGCGGTGCTGTGTTTGGGGACTTCAGAAATAGATGCCATTTAAACAATTTTCTCATGACCTTAAATTACAATTTGGTTAGGAAATCTTCAATTAAATAGAATTAAAATAGTAAGCATTAAATTACCTCCCTTCTCTTCTGTGTTTAGTGTGCAACTTGCTTTGGAGTTTGCTGTTTTATTGCCACAGATGACATTACTGTAAGTATAAAACTTAAAATAAGTTTTAAATATACATCTAATATGATAAAGTTTAAATTGGTCATCTTAATTTATGTTCTTGTGAATTAGGAATTATATTCAGCTATGGAATGTTTGGAAAATATCTTCACCAAGTCATACCACAAAGAGAAAGACACTAATGGCATCTGCAGCACCCCTAATACAGTGCTTCATATCAGCTCTCTTTTAGTATGGACATTGTTATTGACTATCTGCCCTACAAATGAAGTGAAGAAAAAGCTTGAGATGTAAGTATTTAGTTTTTGTTTGATTTGTATTCTAATAGTACATTTAGGTGTAAATTTTTGTTTTTTCAAAAATTTCTGGTAAGTAGTACAATAATGACTGTCATATTTTCTAGGCATTTACACAAACTTCCAAGCCTTCTATCTTGTGATGATGTAAACATGAGGATTGCTGCTGGTGAAAGTTTAGCTCTTCTTTTTGAACTTGCAAGAGAAACTGATAATGTAAGTATACAATTTAGGGCATAATTGCCCTTTACTTTTTGTATTTTGACCAACCTAAAGTCGTTGCTGTTACTTATTTGAAGAATTGACCTATCTCAAGTGGAAAAAAAAAACCCTGATAATTTTAGATATAGGTAAGTAGGTGCAAAAAATATATAAGCTCCTTCAGTTGAGATGAATGCCTAAAAATATCAAAGGGAGTAATACAGTTATGTAAAAAATTACAACTTATGTAGTACTTTGCTGTTTATAAAATGCTTTTACACATATATGATCTCTTTCGATTCCCATAGTCTTTATGAAGTGTAGGTAGGCAAGTGAGTCCCATGTTGAAGCTAAATAAACAGACTCAGAGAGAGATGAAGTGTTTTTTTCTCAGATCACAGATGATCTTAATAGGACTCAAACTTCCTGATACCAAGTCCAATGTTCTTTTTCTACATTATGTAGTCCTCCATAAAAGGTAAGAAATTAGCTTTGGAGAAATAAGACAACCAGTACTATTAATTATATGGCAAGATTAACTAGACATAAATTATAGCATCTGGTAAATCATTGGGAAATTTTTCTCCAATTCATGCTTAAAACCTTATGGCTTTTGTGTACTATAACCTTTAAAGATTAACTGATTTCTTATATGTTTTTGGAGGGCCTTTCTAAATTAGTGATCAGAGACCTGGTAAAAGAGTAGAATAAGAGTTTCCCCATGTTGGAGAGTAACTAGTAGAATAGTGAAATATATCACATAGCCTTGATTCATAAAGCAGATTTTCTAGAAATTACAATGATGAGAGCAATTCCAAATAGAATTTGACAGTGAACTTTGTAGATAGATATACTTAGCCATGAGTAGTCAGAAAATGTCAAAGCCTAAACTTTTCTTACTTTTAAGATTTAGCCACTACTTAAAAATTATTCAAAATTGCCACTAGCCCTTCTACCTTTCTGGAGGAAAATATTTCTCTTTTACTCTTTTTTTTTTAAACCATTACCTTCTGTCTTGGAACCAATAATATGTATTGGTTCCAAGACAGAAGAGTGGTAAGGGCTAGGCAATGGAGTTAAATGACTTGCCCAGGGTCACACAGCTGGGAAGTAGTCTGAGATCAGATTTGAACCTAGGACCGCCTGGCTCTCAATCCACTGAACTACCCAGCTGCCCCCTCTTTTACTCTTATAGCATTTTTTAGTTGGCAAGAACATATTTTAAGAACATTTATTTTCTTTTATAATTGAGAACTTCTGAAATTAGAGGGAATCCGTCACATTTTTTGGCATCAGGTTTACCTCTGAGAAGTTTTTGTTTGCCTAGAAGGGAGAATCTTTTTTTTATAATAACATTTTCTTAGTTCCATATTCTCTCCAGCCCTTCCCTCTCCCACTGAGAAGCCAAGCAATCTGATGCACATTATACAGATGAAGTCATTTAAAACATTTCCTTATTAACCCTGTTAAGAAAAAAAGAATGAGAAAAAAAATTAAAAAATAAGCATTTTGTGTTCATCGATTCTCTTTCTGGAGATGGACAACATTTTTCATCATGAGTCTTTTGAAATTATCTTGGATCATTATATTGATTAAAATAGTTAAGTCCTTCAGAGTTGATTATCAGACATGACAACATTGCTGTTACTTATGTACGTTCTTCTGGTTCTGCTCACTTCACTCTGCCATCAATTCATAGATGTCTTTTCAGATTTTTCTGGAAGCATCCCGTTAATTTTTTACAGCATAATAGTATTGCGTTACAATTATATACCACAATTTAATTAGCCATTCTCCAGTTGATGGACTTCCCTCAATTTCTAATTCTTTGCCACCCCAAAAAGAGCTGCTATAATTATTTTTGTACTTATAAGTCCTTTTCTTTTTGCTTTGATCTCTTTGCTGAGTCAAAGGGTGTGCACAGTTTTATGCTCTTTTGGGCATAGTTCCAAGTTGTTCCAAAGTTTTTGACTTAAAGTTGAAATAGCAAGGTGGAAGTTTTAGAAATATTTTGGTCAATTGAATACTTGAGGAAGAAAGTTGCACAACTGCAGCAACTAAGTTGGCTACAAATTTATTCTCTTATTTTCACTTCAGCCTTTATTACTGCATGGCAATCCTTTGATATTTTCTTACTTGTCTATTACACTCTCCACAGAGGCTGTCCTTAAATCTCCTATATCATCTCTCCCCTTGATCCTTTTGCTTTTTTCTTTGACTGTGAAAATAGAGGCTCTATGTTGGAAACTACTCTCCCCTTACTCTTTCCCTTAAGACTATTCTTTATCATTACCCATTATCTCTTCCTTTCTTCCAGTCTCTGATTAAGAGATAGGATATTCTCTTTGCATCAAAATCACTTCACCTGTTCTCTTTATTCCCTACTCTCCTTTCCTTTGGGAACCCCATTACCCTTAGGCATTGACTCTCTGGTCTACTGGTACTTTTTCTGTCACCTAGAAAAATATACAAACAAAACCTTGAGTTGACCTTGCCATTCTCTGAGGTGATCATCCTATATCTCTTCTCCCTTTGACACCCATACTTTCTTGAAGGACTTATCTCTATTCATTTTCATTACCTTTCAGTCTGGCTTCAATTACTATTTACCTGTAATTCTATAATTGCTAAATCCAATATCTTCTACCTGTGTTTGATCTCTAGAAAGCTAGGCACACTTTCTGCCTTTGACTCCTCTGCTAGATCCTCATGTTTGCTCAAGGTTCTGGTCTCTTTACACTTTTTCCCTTAGTTATTTTACCAATTTTTGTGGGTTTGGTTACTTGGTTATAGATTACTCCCAATCTATTCTACCCATTAGGCAAAGGCATTTAGGCCTTTGTGGAATGTTTTGTTTTGTATGTATTTGTCTTCTTTCTTTACCTCTTAAGTTTCTACTGGTCAGTGACCAGATCTCTTTTTTGCCTTCCCAATTCTATGGACAGGGGGGACCAGTTGAACTAATCTATAGGAATGAATTTAGGAGAGGAAAGGTAACTATTGTGTCCATGTGAATAAATGTTTGGCGTAAGGTCTCCTGATTTACATATCAGGATGCATGTTTGAATGCCAGAGTCTCACCTAAAGTGTAGGACTGCTGGTGAGAAAGTTTGTGCTTGGTTTTACAATGTGATCTCCAGAAAAGGTTAGAAATATGACCAGGAAAAACTAGTTTGGTTTTCTTTATTAGGATTTTTATTATGAAGACATGGAATCCTTGACTCAGAAGCTCAGAGCTTTGGCTACAGATGGAAATAAACACAGAGCCAAAGTTGACAAAAGAAAGCAGCGATCTGTCTTCAGAGATGTTCTGAGAGCTGTGGAGGTAATTTTTAAATTCTTTGGCTAAGTTAGGTGAATCTGGAGCTACCTTTATTGTCATTATTAATTAGAAGAATATGATTATTGTAAACTGTAGAGTACAATGAAATGCATGCTAGTACAGTGAGATTTCTTAAAAATAAGATTTCTTTCTAAAGTGGCTCTTAGAGCCACAGTCAATTAAAGACCAGTTTTCATTTTTCAAAGCAGTTGCATATTTTCTCATTTGTCTTTCAACAAAAACCAGGCAGATAAAAGCAGTATAGTGCCTCTTTTACAGCTAAGGCACCGAGTAGTGGCCTGCCTATAACTATTAGTGGCAAAGCTTCTCTCAACCTTATTCTCTACCCTTAGCTATTTGCATAGTCTTAATTGTACTAATTGTTATGGGGTTTGAGATATATGGCTATGAGCTATATAGTATTGATTAGATGTTATAGAGATATTTGACTTTTGTAGTATCATTTTTGTTACTATAGTCTGTGCCATGTAACTTTTTTTTTTAATTCCTTTTATAGCATTCATTTGAGGACCATGGGCCAAAATAACCAAATGTTTTGCATCCTTATGTCTTTTATGCCTGGCACATAGATGCTTAATAAATGCTTGTTAATTGATTGTTCCTTCAGTGCCCATTTTATATTTCATTGTTTTGATATTAAAATAAAGCTCCAATAATACCATTTTTATATGAATATACCTAGAATTTAGCATACTATAACTTAGTGAAAAATGACTATTTAATCTTGAAAGAGACCTTAGAGTTCTAAAATTCTGATTTTTATATCCTTATTTGAGTATTCAGAATAGGAGAAAATATAGCCAGGGCACAATAGTAAATGTTCCCAGGCTATCATTCCTTTGTAAAAATTTGGAAATTTTATATAGGAAGAGAGCTAGCTGATTCCAGTGCCTATTTATAGGGTCTTAAAAAGAGCAATAATTTCGGAGTCATAGGATTTTAGATCACATGATGAGATAATTGACTTTCATTTCTGTAAACTGTCTCATTTTACAGAGTAGCAAACTTGAGGCCTGTGAGGTGAGTTGTGACTTTCCCAAGATCAGACACAGGCATTAAGTGACAGCTGGTTTTCAAACTAGGACCTTCTAACTCCAAATTCAATGGGAAAGTTTGATTTTCCACACCACAAAGTGATAAATCTTTCAAGTCTTAGTTCTTTTACTTATTATATTATATTCCACTTAACTTAATCTGGGCCTAAGCTCTGTCATCTGTAAAATGAAAGAATTTAAAAGTAAAGTGATCTCCAAAGTTCTTTCAAACTCTGTGAACTTTTTCAAATATATTTATCTTTCAAGTATCATGGATAGGAAGCCAAGTCACTTTTTGGGAAAATTTTTAGCAACATATTCATTTCACCATATATATGTGCATCTATGTGGTTAGAAATCTAGTTCCCTAAGGAAAGACTTCAAATTTTCCTTTTTCTTTTTTTTGATTAGGAGCGTGATTTCCCAACAGAAACTGTTAAATTTGGACCTGAACGTATGTATATTGATTGCTGGGTCAAAAAACAAACCTATGATACTTTTAAGGAGATTCTGGGAACTGGGATGCAGTATCATCTTCAGGTAAGTTTTTCTAATATTGCCTGCACATTTCATTTGAAATATTTTGAGCAATTTTATAGTTATTTAGTTTAATTTGTATTTAATTTGTATTTGGGATGTGAATGGAAGCTTTTTACTTATTTCTTTTAACTCTTACTTTCCATCTTAACAACTCAAAAGACAGAAGGACAAAGGCTAGACCAGTGATGGCAAATCTATGGCACAGGTGCCAAAGATGGTGTGCAGAGCACTCTCTGTGGGCACCCAGCCACCCTTTCTCCCCATCCCACCACCTGACCCTCAGAGTTCATTACTAGAAAGGCAGAGGGACTCAGGCGGAGCTGCTCCCCTCCCCTTTACCATGCCTGACCACATTTTTTCACATCCCACATCCCTCTGTCCAGAAGCCCAATGGGAGCACACAGGGGAATAAGGTGAGTGGGTCACAAGAAGACATTCCTCACTTCACCTGCCCTTCTGCACAGCAGCCCGATGGGAGCACTTTCTCCCCCTGTGGGGTGTGCCCAGCACTCAGTGGGGAGCCTGTAATTCCATCTCTATAAAGTTCACCATCATTGGGCCAAACAAATGAAGTTAAGTGACTTTCCCAAGGTCACACAACTAAGAAGTATCTGAGATTGTATTTGAACCCAGGTCCTCTTAACTCCAGACCTGGTACTCGATCCACTGTGCCACATAGTAGCCCCAAATTAATGTTTTTTAAGTCAATAAATTTTTCTAATAAAACTTTAAGATAATATATTATGTAACCAATATATTTTAGTCTTCTATAATTATCTTAGATAGAAATTCCAGACCAGAAGATTAGTTTCTGTGATATAAATGTAAGATATGAGGATAGAGACTGTATCCATGATTTTATTGGTTTGGAAACTCCTAGTTAAGGAAACTCACATAACCATTGCAGGTAATCACCTTCTTTAAACTCTATAGTCTTAGGCTATTGCCTAGGATCACTGTGTTTAAATAACTCTCTCAGGAATAACATAACCAGTCTATGTCAAAGGCTAGATTGGAACACTCGGATTTTCTTCACTACAAGCCCTGCACTCTATTCACTGTTGCACATATATTGCCTTTCTGTAAGGGTACAACATGTAGGAACAATTTACTCTGAATATAGAAATGAAAAGCAATGGGCCAAAACATGTATTTGTGCTGTTATTTTGCTATGTTATATTTACTGATAAACCTTAAATGCACTGATTTATTTTTGTTAATTAGTCAAATGAATTTCTTCGGAATGTATTTGAGCTTGGACCACCAGTGATGCTTGATGCTGCAACTCTTAAAACAATGAAAATTTCTCGTTTTGAAAGGGTAGGTTTTAAAAATATCTTACTTGGATCTAAAAGAAAAATCAAACTAAAAATAACATTTTTCACTATAAAGCAGATTTTAACCATAATCTTCCAGTAATTTGGGCTTAATGATTTACATTATTGTGATGATGCTGCTGTTTACTATGACCTTGTGTTTATTTCACACTTTGTGTTGGGATTTTTTTTCCACATTCCTGAATTATGGTTTGAGCACCTTTTAAATCAATTGCATGGTCTACGTGACTTCCTATTTGTGCATGTGTCTATACACACATACTCACACACATGTGAGTGGCAGGTGTATATATTATGAATGACAAAATATAAATGGCCACCTAGGAATGACTTATATGTACTCAAAGGAGATCCCCTTTCTCTCCTAGCTCCCTAAAGATTTCTCTCCTCCTTTATTTTACCCCAACCCTTACACCCCTTCCACAGCTGCATATGTTACTACTACCTGGGATTCATCCCCAATCTCTTAGGTTCTCATCTTGTATGGCTACCTTGGGTCTGGATTCTGTTTCAGTATGGGCTGGCTAGGGAAAAAGGGAAAGTGAGAAAGGGTGGAGCAAAGGCTAGAGGCATGCTTGTAGAGTTGTACATTAGAGGTTCCTTAAACCTTTGTGCTCCATCATATGAATCTAAACATGCAGATTGTGATAGAGATTTGAAGATAGAGGTTTTGCAGGACTTGTGGACCAAGATGCAAAGAATGCAAAAGTCAGGGTTCCAACAGAATGTCCCCAGTTGGTGGCAGTTTGAGCTGACAGGGGGGAAGGGCTTTTGAACTTGGTCTCTCTCTGGCTCTGTGCATTTGGAGCTGAGGAGGGGGCTTTTGGTCTCTGTGTCTGGCACTGGAAGTCACTTTTTTCCCTGGAGGCTTTGGCTGGCCACACTCTGAGAGGAGAAACTGGGCTTTTGGTCTCTGGGTCTCTGACTGGGGGACACACACTTGCTCCCTGGAGGTTTGAAGTTGGCTGAAAGACTTTTGTGAGGCTGACTTGACTTTGCACTTTGTCTCTGGCTCTGAGCAATGGAAGCTGATCAGGGGAGAAGCTTTTGAGTTGGTCTATATGAGAGATCTGACTGAGTTGTGAAGAAGAAAGATCTTGAAAAGCCATTGACCTCCATCTTTTTAACTTGTCTAAGAGACACACTTGTGACTCCCCAAATCCTCAATTTTACCTCATTTAGATTAGGGACTTCCTCATTCCCCTTACCTCAGTTTCCCATTCTATTACCCAATTAACTCCTTGACTGAGAAAACAACTAGAGTATCATTATAGTTAACTCAGGAGGGAGGGAAGGAGCCGATGGCTTGAAGAAAGATTGGGGAGATGAGGGAGGCAAAGGAGGGAGTGAGGGAGGAAGGAGGTTAGGAAATAGACTGATCCATCAGTAGGGATCATCAGGCAAACCCCCAGAGCAGTCCCTTATAAGCAGTGTCCCCTGTGTACCAGCATCCCTGTGTGTGTGACATCCCTATTCCTCAGCATTTCTCTGTCCTTCATTACAAATAAGCAGCCTCAGGTTCCCTCAGCAGTTTTAGGTTCCTGTAGCAGTCTCTCTAGTCAAAGTTAGAGAACAACAGCCATTGCTGAAGAAACAAGGTTCCCCTCAGTTTATCCTCTCTAATTCAATCAATAATAGTTTCCAGTCAGTTTAATCTTTATTTCAATATATAATGTTTCTGTGAGAAAAATCATGCTGACTTTCAAGTAACTGGTTTGTAAATGTAACTTTTTCAACACACTGTCTTTTTATGGTATAAATTTAAAAATGTATAAAATTTAGGTATATATGCATATAAGTCTTACTGACTCCTTTGTTGTTTTTTTTTGTTGTTCTTTTGCTGTTTTTAGCATTTATATAACTCTGCAGCATTTAAAGCTCGAACAAAAGCTAGAAGTAAATGTCGTGACAAGAGAGCGGATGTTGGAGAATTCTTCTAGATTTCTGCATCTTGAAGACAAATACTCGTTTCTTAATTCAAGAACTTTTCTATAATTTCCAAAGTATTTAATAATTTTTATCATGAGGGGGTGGGGGATTGGGTAACCATATATAACTTAGAGAAATTTTGTAATGGGATCTAAATTCCTTATAACATTTATTAATACTGTGTAACATTTATTAATGCAGTATTGCAAGTGAGTGTAATTATTGAAGCTTCTTTGTATATAGAATTAGTAAACTTTTAAATAAACTTTTTATAATGTTTGATCAGAATCCATTTATGAAGCAGGGCAAAAATTCTCATAGTTCATTTCAGATAATTTCCTGAATGAAAAAGGCACATTATAAATTGTACAAGGTTATATATATATTATATATATATCTTTGACTCTGTGGTTACCAGAAATGTTAATTGACTATTACCAATCCCAACCCCTACCCTGTAAGGTAGGTCTAATTCTGAAAGTTTCTTAGTCTCTTAAAAAGCTTCTATATTTGCCCTTTAAATGGAATTTGATAATTATCATTGTTCAGTTGTCAGACTGGACTTAAAAGGAATTCCATTGCACATTGCGTGCAGACTTTCAACTACACAAAGGCTTTACTCTTGATATTAATGAAATGCTATATGCCATATCACTCATTAAACTTATTTTTAAAAGCAGTAACACTGATTTTAGCGCCTATGTTAAGACCATGTGTTCATTGCTTTATAATAAAGATTGTTTCTCATTAAGTGTTTCTTTTTTCAACAACGGGAAGCTTTTTTATTAATTGAGGTAAATACTTCTGAGCAAATTTAATCTTTGAACATTATGACTTATGTGATGTCAAAAATCTGCAAATGCTCATGCCATATGATTGATATAAAAAGCTAATGACTAGCTAATAGAATGACTGATTGGATATTTCCATGAAGTATTTTTTCTTTACACATTAAAAAAAAAGAAAAGCAACTTTCTAATGTCTTGGTTCTTTTTGAAATATTTTAGAAAACATATGATTAAAAGTTTTTGAAGCTCATTAAAAATTTAGAAGGCTTGGAATAGTGATTATCTAAGAAAGAATGTAATGATCAGATAGAATGGCTTCCTTTCAAACTGTTAAGTCTTGCCAGACTAACTTTATTTCTTCTTTTGACAGGATTAGATATTAGATGAGTAATTATGGAAATGAATGATGCAAGATTAACTACTAGATAGGGGGCAGCTGGGTAGCTCAGTGGATTGAGAACCATACCTAGAGACGGGAGGTCCTAGGTTCAAATCTGGCCTCAGCCACTTCCTAGCTGTGTGACCCTGGGCAAGTCGCTTGACCCCCATTGCCTAGCCCTTACCACTCTTCTGCCTTGGAGCCAATATACAGTATTGACTCTAAGACGGAAGGTGAGGGTTATAAAAAAAAAAAAGATTAACTACTAGATTTATATTTTTATTAATGAATTGGATAAGGTCATGTAGGGATTAAGTTTATGGTTGTACTAAATATAAGAGAATGTGGTGGCCGATTTAAAAAAATAATACAGCTCAAGTCAAAATGACTCTTTAGCAGTTTTATTTACAAAAAGAGAGGAAGAAAGAAAGTAGGGAAATGTGAAAGAGGGTAGAGTAAGATATCTAACCTAAAACACTAAATATTTGCTCCAGCCACTGTCTCAACCCAGGCAGGGCTAATTAGTACTCAGCCAAAGGGCCTGGTGGTGCATACCCACAGGGCCTCCTTCAAGACGGGGAGGCCTCTCTGGAAACTAATCTCTCCAGAAGCTGGGAAAGGAGTCAGCTTTTCACTCGCCCAAACAGTGACTCCAAAGGGAGATCCAAGAGCAGTCTTACCAGAGTCCCTAGTCTTCCATGCTCTATAAGGGCCAAGCCAATATTAAGACTTCAGTCTTAATAGCTGGTTCACAAATAAAAAATAGGGGAAGGCATGATACACATTAATCTGAAAGTAACAAAAAAGGATTTGTATAACCTTCATATATGTGAACAGTATATATGACCACCAAATAATTATTTACTTAACATCAGTCTCTGTGTAGCATTCCCTTGGGCCAGTTGCCTAACCACCACTCATTGTTAAATTCAGACCCTAGAAAGAGGTTGACTATTCCTTCTGTCAGATCCTCTGGTTAAGTCTGAGGGGATGAAGTTTCTTGCTCTTTGTTGAAGAATCTTGCTTGCCCCTCATTAGTCAATCAGCTTTTAGTATCATATCAATTAGCTTTTAATGAAAAGAGAAGAAGCAATAGCAGTAGTTATACAAGAACCCCACCTCCAAACTGGAAGACTCCCTCTAATGTCTGCATGCCCATAGCCCTGGGAAAAGTAGGGCCAGGCTCACTTTGGGGCATGGACAAATTACTTCCTTGCTCTGCTGTCCTTGTTTCTCCAAGGCTAATGCCTGAGCTGAATTCAATCAACTCCACAGATTGAATCATATTCAGCTGCTGTTGCTTTTAGCTCTTCATTACACTTGGATGGACCTTCCAAACTGACCAATTATTTAGGGCACTCTAACACTTGTTTACCTAAAAACTGGAAGGTATAGCTATAAAAGAAGCTACACGTGGCCCAGTGGGAGATTGGGCAGTTTCCCTTCTATTAGAAGAACTAGCTAACTATTCTAGGAAAGGGGTGGATGCTTGGCACTCCCTACCATAGCCACTAAGCTTGACTTAGCAGCCAATTAAAGCTTCCCAACCACACAATACAAACCCATGAATCAGTCCACAGAAATCAGATGGAGGACATCTGTATGCTTTTAAGTGCTGGGGAAATACCATTTTGAATAATCCCTAAATAAGAGTGGTGATTGGGGCGGGGTGGAGGGGGTGAAGTGGAGTTAATTATTTGCAAAATATCTTTTTCCCTCCAAATTGTGAGGCAGGTACTACTAGCATGTTTATTTTTTCATTTTGCAATTGAGGAAACAAGTTTTTAGAGGTTAAGTGGCTTACATATGGTCATTAAGATTCAGTGGAATTTAAACCCAGGTGTTTATGACTTCCAAGTCCAATGTTCTGTTCACTATATATGGGTTTTTTTGTTGTTGTTTGTTGTTTTTTTTAACTCTTACCTTCCATCTTGGAGTCGATACTATACTGTGTATTGGGTAATGGGTAATGGGGCTTAAGTGACTTGCCCAGGGTCACACAGCTGGGAAGTGTCTAAGGTCAGATTTGAACCTAGGACCTCCTGTCCCTAGGCCTGGCTCTCAATCCACTGAACCACCCAGATGCCCCCTTGGGTTTTTTTTTTAAGCTGTTTTGGGCTGTGCAGTGTCCAGGAAATAGTTCTCCTGGGTTAAGCTCCCCAGGCTACATTTTGAATATTGTATTCATTCTCTGGCAACATTGTTTAGTAAGAAAATGCCTTGGAGAACCATTAGATTGTGAACTCCTTGAGGGCAGGGACTATTTTTGCCTTTTTTTGGCATCTTATTGAATGATCAACTTGGGAAATATAGGGGTAGGCTTAGCCCAGGGTTCTTTGGGTACAGTATGCTGATGACCAGGGTTGACTGCTGGAAACTGGGCAGCAATCATATTCTAATTAAATGGAAGGTATGGGAACAGAAAGCCCATGAAAGCAGATGGCAGATAAAGAGGCAGAGAGCAAGCACTGTGGGGAAGAGGAGGGGGAGGGGCAGAGTAGCACATAACCATGGGTTGGAGTTGGGAGCTCACCACAGCATGGACAGGATGGACATGGAAGGGTGCTTTGGGGGCAGGAATTTGAGGTCTTCTTTTATAAGATTTTTTTGGAGAGGGCAGGGGGAGCAGACCAACGGATCTGTGCCACCTTCAGATTCTGACACTTTGTAAGGATTTAAGGATATGCCCTTTTTTAAAACAACCAATCAATTTCTGCTGAGTGATAGTAATAGAAACCAACTATGATAGGCATATATTCCTTTTCTCTAGGTTTTATTCCTTCCCATCGGCTTTCCAGCTGTCAACTAGAAATATGATCCTAGGAAATTATAAACCAAGGATTTCCGACCTGGAATACGTTTTCATACTCTGGATGGAAGTATGACAATTTTGTCAGCAATATAGGGAATGTTTAGTTAATGATATTATTATATTGAAATACTCCAAAAGTATTGTTAGCGGAGGGAAATTTGTATATTGGAGAAAAGACGATGAGGAGTCAGAAGCAAAGTGGAAAAGGGGATTGTTATATGTTTCTGGAAAATTTGAAAGAGACAAATGAAGGTTGACAAAAACACAATTCCAGGCTTTTGGGATTTGGAATCACTATTTGGTAAAAATTGCTGGGACAACTGGAAAGTAGTCTGGCAGAAACTAGGTATAGACCCAGTATCGTCTGCCATTCACCAAGATCAAAATTGATGTATGGTCTAGATGTAAAAGGAGGCTTAAGTACATTGGAAGAACAGGGAACATCATATTTATGGGTAGGAGAAGAATTTATGAGTAGAGATGGAGAGCACTGTGAGGTGTAAAATGGATAATTTTCAGTACATTAAATTGAAAACATGTTATACAAATAAAACAAATGTTGCCAAGATTAGAAGGAAATTGGAAAACTAGGGAAATTTTTTCAGTCTCTTAGAGGTCTCATATCAAAAAACTACGCATTTTGCCCCAGCTACTTGTGCTGGACTCCTTTTACAGTGGAATTTTTTCAGCCTGCTCCAGGATATTTATATGCAGTTCAACATGAGAAGGGGCCAGAAAAATCCCAGTATCACTTTACACACAGGTTTAATTAAACACCAAACTTATACGCGGGTATGAATAAATAGTTCTTACCAATTAAGTCATGGCATTATTTTGAGGCTAGGCTAGGTTCACAAAAATCCCCAGCCCTTCCTCTCTAGAAACAAAAAGAGAATATTGCTTGTTTAAAAAAAAATAGCCATGAAAAAATTGATCAGTATTTGAAACCCACACTACTGGGTCTAACTGAATGCTAAAAATAGATGACAGTTTCATGCT
This sequence comes from Monodelphis domestica, assembly GCF_027887165.1. Classification (NCBI taxonomy): domain Eukaryota; kingdom Metazoa; phylum Chordata; class Mammalia; order Didelphimorphia; family Didelphidae; genus Monodelphis; species Monodelphis domestica. The sequence goes on from NC_077231.1 coordinate 178,623,207, forward strand.
GGGTTTTACAGGACCTATAGGAACTCCCATGCCCTGAAGAAAAGGAGGAAGAGAAAATTGTAAAAAATTATACAAAGTTATTTTTTTCTTGGTTGCATTTTTTTTTTCTGGGTAGGGGCTTCCTGAGTGATTTCCATTTGGAGGAGCTCTACTGGAATTGGTGTAAGTCATTTGCATGTCATTACACTTCTGAGAGCTGAGTTGTTTTCCTAGAGGGCAGGGGAGTTTCCATTGTTCATTCTTAGATGATAATAACTTTTAGCCTAGATTTTAAAAAATTCTGATTGGGAAGAGACAATAAATCCCAAAGAGGATCAAAAAAACAAAATGATTCATTCAACAAATATCTCCATTGCCCTTGAATTACATTCTTTGGGGAAATAATTTTTATTTGATGGACAATACAAATGTTTTTGTTTCAGTGGTTTGTTACTGAAGCTCTGTGGGGAAAATAAACAGTAAAACAATGTTAAATAAAGTCATTTTTATTTGCGATATTCTTAAGATGGTAATCAGAATGCTTTCAAATAATGATAAGAAGGGAGAAATCAGTGGTTGGTTAGCATTGAGATAACTGGAGAGAAAAAAGAAATTACTCACAGGTGTTTGAGCTCAAGGTTTGAAGGACTCTTGATAAAAAGTTGCTTTTGAAGGATACTGCTAACATCTAGCTTACCAAATGTGTGTGGTGTGACGGAAGGATCTTTAGGACAGTGAAGAAATGCTATTAAAACTGAATCTCCCATCAAACCCAGCTGGTCCCAGATAGCCTCATAAGGAGATGCTAGAAATAGCAACAACTATGTGATCGACAGCTGCAAGTGAAGTAACTTTGTAGGCTGCTCAAAATTGAGGATGGGCAGAAACATAGATTTTAAAAACTGGATGTGACTTTGGAAGTCACGTAGTCCAACCCTGTCATTTTAGATGTGTAAGAAATGTATAGAACATTTGTCAAGGTATTGCTTTTCTAGGCACTGTTCTACGAAGTGTTCGGAATGCAAGTAAGCAAGAGTTCTTGCCCTGACAAACAACAACATATAAAGCAGAGCTGAAGTGGGTAGGGATGCTTTCAAAATGATAGTTGATAAATAACATAAAGATTGGTTCCAGCAACTCGGTAACATAGAGGCTGGAATGCTAGATTTGGAATCAGGAAGACCTCAGTTCAATCCAGCCTCTGTGTGACTCTGTTTCCTCTCTGCCTCAGTTTCCTCATTGGCAAAATTGAGATAATAGCATCTACCTCAAAGGGCTACTCAATAGCTATGTGAAGTACCACAATGTATATAGTAGCTATTATCATGATTGTTGTTATTATTCAAGCCAGATAAACAAAACAACTATTAGAGGCTGGTGTCCAAGGTGGGGGTTTGAGGTAGAAAAAGATGAGGATGATGGGTAGAGAGCAGGCAACATGATATAGAAATGGTAGCCCAAAAATAGGAGCCAAGATAAGTGAAGAGCATGGGTTTTAAGTAAAAGAGTCAGGATTTGAACTCATGTTGTCTGACTTCAAAGCCAGATCTTCTCTACTTATCTAAGAGTGCACCAACAGACTTGACCACACCCCTGAAAATCACATCCAACTTGGCTCTCAGTTATTTCTTGACTCTTCCAGATTTGCATTTTACAATTTCTTTAAAAATGACATTACAATCTTTCATCTTCATGGCTTCCAATATCAGCCTGCCATTTCCTCCCAAGAGAAAAATGTTCAGATTTTATTAGCCTGCTCTGGGATGCCTTGTGAATTCTCCCGAGTCCAGTAAGTGCCCATATTTCGAGTGAGTGGAAATCCCAATATGCCTACTTCCCTCAACTGAATTGTTGCTTTTCTCTCTGTGTAGCTATGACTCAACTACTATTCAACATTCATTAAGCATCAGCGTGAGAATGAAATAATTAATAATAGCGTCATTTTCCAGAATGAGAAGCTAAGGCACAAGTGGAACACATTCCTGATCCCAGAATGCAACATGAGTCAGTCAGGGGTTAATAGATAAGAGTCATGAATTTGGAATTTTAAAAGACTCTCCTGGAATTTAACAAGTATCACTCAGAAAAGTATTCCTATGCTGATCCTCAGTATTGTGAATAATCTGAAGATTCGACACTAGTGGATTCGAACTCTCTTCTATAATATTTCTAAATAAGAATATGGGAAACTTATCTTGTGTGACCTTGGAGAGACAGACCACCTCCCCTTATGGGGCCTCAGTTTCCATATGTGTGAGAAGGCTGTTCAGTTGTGACCCCATTTGGAGTTTTCTTGGCAAAGATACTGGAGTGGTCTGCTATTGTCTTCTCCAGCTTATTTTACAGATGAGGAACCTGAGGGAAACAGAGTTAAGTGCCCAGGGTCACACCCAGTGACTAAGTGTCTGAGGCCAGTTTTGAACTTGGAACTTCCTGGCTCCAGGTCTGACAATCTCTCCACTGTGCCAGCTAGCAGATCTAGGACCCAGGATGACCTGAGTTGAAGACCCCAGACACTTACAACCTGTGTGATCTTGGGCAAGTTGCTTAACCTCTGCCCACCTTGGTTTTCTCAAATGCAAAATGGGGATGTTAATAGCATGACCAGGATTATTGTGAAGACAAAATGACAAAAGATTTATAAAACACCAAGGAGTATCTGGCACATCATGGGCACTTAATAAACCCTTGTTCACGTTCCCCTTCTTGGTTGAGGAGGATCTTCTAGTGCCTTCAGTCATTCTGATTTATTCTTATTGCACTGTGGATAGAAAAAAAGGATATTGAGTTGAATCTGTGCTCATGTGAGCACAAACCTTAGAATTTGCTTTGTAGAACAAATCTCTGATCTCAGTTTCTTTTCTTGCATTTTACACTCTCTTGTAAAACTAGCCTATAAAACTTTAGACCATGGAAAGAGGGAATGGACCCAGGGTCTGGCATTAGTCCTGAGTTCTAGTCTCGACTGCCACTGGCCAGCAAAATATGACTATAGGCTCCAATACTAAAGAATTTAGTGATATTTGTATATAATTAAGATGATTTACGTTCATGTCAAGGTAATTGAGGCAGCTGTGGTGTGTTCCTGAAGAGGCCAATGTCTTTATCTGTGTCTGGGCCTTTGTTTCTTTACTTGTAAAATGAGATTCTACAAACAGACACTCTCTAAAGTCCTTTCTACCTCTAAACTCTTCTCTGATGTCATACGACTTAGGTATCCATGTCGTAAGGCAGGCCCAATTTAGTCTAACTTGTCTATGGACAGGAAGACCTAGCCTGAATTCCAAGAAAGTAAAAGAATAAAGACTTTGATTCCTACTAGATTTATTCTTGAAATATATGTATATGTACATTTGTTTCCATTTTAAAAATCATTTCCTAGTGTCCTTTAGGATTCAACTTCCTTTCAATTCCTCGATATAGTGTCAAGTCGTTCCTGGCAATGCTTACTCCTCCTTGGAAGTTTGGTGATATTAAAGGATAAATGTCTAATCAAGATATTTCCTCCAGAAAATTGATCCATTTATGTCTCCCAAGGGATGTGAAGAATAGCCAGACTCATGGAAGCTGAGATGACTTGACTACTCTTTCATTTTTCCAATAGATTAAAAAAAAACAACTCTTGTGTTCTGTCTTAGACTCCAAGGCAGAAGAGCGGTAAGGGCTAGACAATGAGGGTTGTGACTTGCCCAGGGTCACCCAGCTAGGAAGTATACCTCCCATCTCTAGACCTGCCTCTCAATCCACTGAGCCACCTAGCACCCCCCACCCCCATAATAGATTTTCACTTAGCAAATGACCAACTGGTAATAGGAATCAACCCTCACCTTCCTTAGCTTTAATCAAATTAGTATTTTCCAGCAAATGGTTATTTTTCTCATAGAACCTTGAGTTTGTCGTGTTTCCTTGACTATGCTTTCTTTTTATAAATTTGTTTTATAAATTTTTCCTTTGTCTTTACCTTCATATCTGAATCTATCCCCTGTCCTCTCCTACCCAGCAAGCTATCTGTCATAATGAAGAGTAAAAAAGAAGGATTTTAAAATTCCACAAAACTAAATAACATCTAAGTCTGACAATATCTTTGATGTTTCATATCCGTAGACTTCCACTTAAAGGCAGCTGTAGTTGTGCAATAAATTGAGAGCTGGGTTTCCAGTCTGGAAGACCTGAGTTCAAATTTGACATCAGATGCTTACTAGCTGTGGAATCCTGAGCAAATCACTAACCCATTGTTTGTCCCAGTTTCCTCAACTCTAAAATGGGAATAATAACATTTACTTCTCACAGTTGTCATGCAGATCACATGAGATAGTATTTATAATGGGGCTGGTATATAGTAGATGCCATCTAAATGCTTCTTCCCTTCCCTTCCCACTTCTTTAAATACAGGGTCACTATGTTTTTCCATCTCTTCTCCAGGAGTCTTGGTCATTATATTTACTCAGCATTCTCTTTCCCTTCTTTGTTCTCTTTGTTTAAATGTCATCATTTAGATTATTTTCCTGGTTTAGCTTGCTTCACACACTATCGGTTCATGTAAGTATTCCTATACTTCCCATACTTAGCGCTTCTTATGAAATAATACTATTCTATTACACTGAGATATATATTATATAAATATAGTTATATGTATATATTATTTATCCATTCTTTAAATAGGTATCTACTTTCTTCTCTACTACAAAAAATACTACAATGAATATTTTGATGTATGTAGCACATTTCTCTCTCTCTTTCAAAATTACTTGGGATAATTTCCTAGTAGTGGAAGAATATGAATTTTTAAAAAATTCTGAAGGCAGCTGGGTAGCTCAGTAGCCAAAATCTAGGCCTAGAGATGGAAGGTCTTGGGTTCAAATTTGACCTCAGACACTTCCTAGCTGTGTGACCCCAGGCAAGTCACTTAACCCTCATTGCCTTTTCCTTACCATTCTTCTACCTTGGAACCAATACACAGTGTTGATTCTAAGAAGGAAGGTAAGGGTTTAAAAAAAAATCTTTACTCATTGTCTTAGAATTGATATAAATATTAGTTTCAAGACTGAAGAGTGATAAGGACTCACCATTTGGGGTTAAGTGAATTGCCTAGGGTTACACAACTAGGAAGTATCTGAAATAAGATTTGAACACAGGATCTCCTGTCTCCAGACCTGATTGTCTATACACTAAGCCATCTAGCTGCCATGAAACTGATTTTTAAGTCACCATTTTTTTGTATAAATAATTTGCATAAGTAGTTTTCCCAAATTACTTAGAATGTCATTTTGTAAGCATCTAAGAGACTTGGATTTTCAGAATGATAGCAGATTCTTAAATCATTTTTTTTAACTGTGCCCTACCTGCTCTTCCCATTTCCAACCGATTCTATCTCTAATCCTTCCTTTCCATTAGATTAGATTGAATTTATATCATTGGTCTAGGGAGTTTCCATTAAAAACTCCCTCTATGATATATCTTCCCTATAAGTCATAGTCTTAGACTGAGAGTGGGGGAAAGGGGCCCATGAAGAGGTTGAGTAACAGCCAGTATGTATCAGGGACAGGGGTTGATTTTCTTGAGTCAAAGACTGGTTATTACTGGTGACAGACTTCTTATCTTTTCCACAGTTACCTATAACTGCCAAAGTATATTCACCTGACCATGTTATTCCTCTACCCCAAAACCTTTAGTTTTGACATTCCAGTGCCTTCAAAATTAAGTATAAGCTCCTTATTTGGAGATTCACTTCCTTCTACAATCTAGCTCTAAGCAATCAGCTTTATTTCCCTTCATGTACTAATGTGACATGGTGGATAGAGGGCTGTTTGGCCCCAGGATAAGCTGAGTTAAAACTCCTGCCTCTGATAGCTCTGGGACCATGGCCAAGCCACTTAACCTTTATGAGCCATGGTTTTCTCATATGCAAAATGAGAATACTAATATTTCAACGACTCAGAGTACCATAATATCTACAGTACTCTCCCCAGGTAATAGTAGAGCTTAAAGGAGAGGGTGTAATAAAATGCTTTGTACACTGTCAAGTGCTGCCAATGTGTTACAGTTTTATTAGACTTCCAGCCAAACTGTCTATTTGGGCATCCTTGTTCTTGACATGGACCTTCCTTAGCCTTTGCTCATTCTGTTATCCCTGGCCAAAATGGCCTATTGAAGTTCACTCCAATCCTTCCATAAGCCTCTCCTTTTCTTCATGCTGAAGGTATTTTGTCTTTAGATTTCCCCAGTCCCTTTGCCAGGACTTCTCCTTTGCCTTTATACAACTAGAATAATATTTATCTGTGTACTTGTTTTTTTAACTAATTAATTAATTAATTTAGTGAATTTAGAACATTATTCCTTGGTTACAAGAATCATAATCCTTCCCCCCCCCCCCCCACCCTTCCTATAGCTCATGTGCAATTCCACTGGGTATTATATGTGTTCTTGATCAAAACCTATTTCTATGTTGTTGATGTTTGCATTAGTATCTTCATTTACAGTCTATATCCCCAATCATATCCCCTCAACTCATGTAATCAAGCAGTTGTTTTTCTTCTGTGTTTCCACTCCCACAGTTTTTCCTCTGAATGTGGATGTGGATCTCTTTCTCGTAGATCCCTCCAAGTGGTTCAGGATCACTGCATTGCCACTAATGGAGAAGTCCATTATATTCAATTGTACCACAATGCATCAGTCTCTGTGTATAATGTTCTCCTGGTTCTGCTCCTTTCACTCTGCATCAGTTCCTGGAGGTCGTTCCAGTTCCCATGGAATTCCTCTATTTTATTATTCCTTTGAGCACAATAGTATTCCATCACCAACATATGCCACATTTTTTCAGCCATTCCCCAATTGAAGGGCACCCCCTCATTTTACAACTTTTTGCCACCACAAAAAGCTCAGCTATGAATATTTTTGTACAAGTCTTTTTGTCCATTAACTCTTTGGGGTACAAACCCAGCAGTGCTATAGCTGGAACAAAGGGCAGACAGTCTTTTATCACCCTTTGGGCATAGTTCCAAATTGCCCTCCAGAATGGTTGGATCAATTCACAACTCCACCAGCAATGAATTAGTGTCCCTACTTTGCCACATCCCCTCCAGCATTCATTACTTTCCTTTGCTGTCCTGTTAGCCAATCTGCTAGGTGTGAGGTGATACCTCAGGGTTGTTTTGATTTGCATCTCTCTGATTATAAGAGATGTAGAACACTTTTTCATGTGCTTATTAATAGTTTTGATTTCTTTGGCTGAAAACTGCCTGTTCATGTCCCTTGCCCATTTATCAATTAGAGAATGGCTTGATTTTTTGTACAATTGATGTAGCTCTTTGTAAATTTGAGTAATTAAACCTTTGTCAGAGGTTTTTATGAAGATTGTTTCCCAATTTGTTGCTTCCCTTCTGATTTTAGTTACATTGGTTTGTTTGTACAAAAACTTTTTTAACTTGATGTATTCCAGATTATTTATTTTGCATTTTGTGACTCTTTCTAAGTCTTGCTTGGTTTTAAAGCCTTTCCCTTCCCAAAAGTCTGACATGTATACTATTCTGTGTTCGCCTAATTTTCTTATAGTTTCCTTCTTTATGTTCAAGTACCCATTTTGAATTTATCTTGGTGTAGGGTGTGAGGTGTTGATCTAAACCTAATCTTTCCCACACTGTCCTCCAATTTTCCCAGCAGTTTTTATGAAATAGTGGATTTTGGTCCCAATAGCTGGGATCTTTGGGTTTGTCATATACTGTCTTGCTGAGGTCACTTACCCCGAGTCTATTCCACTGATCCTCCTTTCTGTCTCTTAGCTAGTACCATATTGTTTTGATGACCACAGCTTTAGAGTATAGTTTGAGATCTGGGACTGCAAGTTTTCCTTCCTTTGCATTTTTTTTCATCATTTCCCTGGATATCCTTGATCTTTTGTTCTTCCAAATGAACTTTTTTATGTTTTTTTTCTAATTCAGTAAAAAAAGTTTTTTAGTAGTTCGATGGGTATGGCACTAAATAAGTAAATAAATTTGGGTAGGATTGTCATTTTTATTATGTTAGCTCATCCTACCCATGAGCAATCGATGCTTTTCCAATTGTTTAGATCTAGTTTTAATTGTGTGGAGAGTGTTTTGTAGCTGTGTTCATATAGTTCCTGGGTTTGTCTCAACAGATAGATTCCTAAGTATTTTATATTGTCTAGGGTGATTTTAAATGGAATTTCTCTTTCTAATTCTTTGCTGCTGAGATGTGTTGGAAATATATAGAAATGCTGATGATTTATGTGGGTTTATTTTGTATCCTTCAACTTTGCTAAAGTTGTTGAATATTTCGACTAGCTTTTTAGTTGATTCTCTAGGATTCTTTAAGTAGACCATCATATCATCTGCAAAGAGTGATAGCTTGGTCTCCTCATTGCCTATTTTAATACCTTCAATTTATTTTTCTTCTCTAATTGCTACTGCTAGTGTTTCTAGTACAATGATAAATAATAGTGGTGATAATGAGCATCCTTGTTTCACTTCTGTTCTTATTTGGAAGGATTCTAGTTTATTCCCATTGCAGAATATGTTTGATGATGGTTTTAGATATTATTTTTAGGAAAAACCCTTCTACTTCTATGCTTTCTAGTGTTTTCAATAGAAATGAGTGTTATATTTTGCCAAAGACTTTTTCTTCATCTATTGAGATAATCATGTGATTTTTGTTGGTTTGCTTGTTAATATCGTCTATCTGTGTACTTGTAAGCACATAGAGAGCAGTGTGTTTCTCTTCCGTATTTTTGAATAGTGCTTTTGCATGGAATAGACACAAAATACGTGTTTGAAAAACAGGACTGAATCTTCTCTAAGATATAGTTGTTGGTCCCTACCCTCAGGCCTAGAATGGTAACCTTTACTTGGCCGTGAGCATTTGCAGGATGGAATAGATTTTGCTTTATTATGGAGCTTCAAAATAAGATATCCAACATAGGCAGCTTTGCCTAGAAGATGGAGAGCTGGTCTCCGAGTCAGTAAGATCTGATTTCACATTCTAATTCTGACACAGAGCTGTGTGACATTAGGAAAACCACTTTCTCTTTCCATGACCCAGGTAGTTCTCCAAGAATGTAAATTGAAGTGCAAATGATGATCTGCCTTGGTAGATGGGGTTTTCTTACAGGGAGTTTGAATCATAGGTTCGATTCCCAACATTCACCACCCACCTCCCCCCCAAAACAGTGTTCCAGTAAGGTATCCTACTAGGAGCCAGACCAAGATTGTGATTCCAAAAATCAGTGTCATACATTTTATTCCTATTTGTTATTTCCTGCTACTCAGAAAGTGGCTAAAAACGGTTTTCTTTTTCAATTACACAGAATTTGCTTATCTTACTTACCTAGATTTTCTTTTTCATCTCATTTAAAGACTACAACCTCTCAGTTTACAAAATAGAGACATCTTAAAATGTAAGATGTTTGTTCAAGCTTTGCAATGTTGATTGAAGTTACTCTTGCCATTAGAGGATATTATCTTAAGTGTGGCTTCTCCAAAACCTCAATTATTTTAATATTTGTTACTGAAATGACCCAACTCTACCTGGGCACATTAGTGTGGTATAATTTTCTAATTATCTGTTATTTCTTAAACACAGCCAGAGAAGAAATAAACTTAATTGAAAATATTTTGAAAGAGTGACTATTTCCTGTTCTTAATCCTTAAAAAACTTGTTAAGTAACAGAAATGGAATCCATAAAACTCCAGGGAGACACTCCAGGCCCTCATAATGGGTCCCAACAATTGTTTGCCTCAGTTTCCTTGCTCCAGTGAGAGAGAACATGACTGTCTTTAGGCAAATTCCTGTTCCACAAAAATCTCCAGCACAACAGGAGAAACCTTGGTTTCTTTTTAAAGATTACTTTTGAAATCTATTGATGCATTCTGTTTTACAACAGATTCTTCCCAACAAAGACTCCCAGAGTAAGTCCTTTACAGAATTCATTTCCTCCCAAACTGTGAACAATGAACAATTGTTTACAGAGAGAAGGGATGTATCCTGTAATTTTCAAAACATAACACTAATCTGAACATTGTATCTGACCAGAGCACTGTCATCGGTCCAGGCTGAATTTATTTACACTGCTACAGTTGCAACTCGGCATGTACCACTACGAGAGGTAGTGAAGGCTGGCTGGTGCTCCATATTTTTCTACTCCTTCCTCCCTTCTGGACAGGTGCAGAGCTAACTCCTCCCGGACATCACCTATCTCCCTCAAGGTGTGATGCCTTCTCCTTCCTTGCCTTCATCTACTCTTACAGTGGAAGCTAGACTTTGACTCAACCACACCATTACAAAAATTAGTGTGCTAAAGGCTAAAGGCAATATAATGGCCAACTAATTCCTTCATCTGCTATCTTATGGAGCTTGCATCAAAAAGTTGTTAATAAAAACACAACAACTCAACATTTCTATTAGGACAATTCCTAAGATTCAGACAGTTTTAGCTTTCTGCTCAAATTCAAATTTGATGTATTTTCTGTTAATTCCAGGCTTTCTCCAGACTAAAAGAAGTACAGGCTAACAGAAGAAGCTTAGCTAAAAAGAAACAAGAAATGACTTTATAATAGCATTATTTATCAGCCAAAGAAAGGAGAAATTGGCTAAAGAATAGGCCTTTTAGAGTTCTCTCAGACTTTAACGAAGAAATTACAACTGGTGGCTTCAGTACAAGTTCTTTGTTCCAAGACATCAAAAGGGTCCAGATCTCTGTCTGTCTGCCTGTGACTCTTTTCTCTGATTCTATCACTCTCTGTCTCTGTCTGACTCTCTTCCTCTTCTTCCTTCTTTCCTTTTCTTTCCCTTCCTCTCAGCTCTTCCGCTAAGGGCTGGTTCTCTCTGGAGACCAGCTCATGGGAGAAGGGAGAAGAGAGAGAAATCCTGAGAGGATGAGAAGTTGACAGGGTCAAGGGGGCTGTGAATGGGATCATGGATTTCACTTTATTGAGCAAATAGGTCCAATATTTATATAGTTTTTACATTCTATGGTCAAAGAAAAATAATATATTGAGCATACATCCTTGGTTCCAATTAGAGTGTCCAGCTGCAGTTAGGAGTACTCTTCACCCAAGAGTAATCTTCAAAGCTTTTTTAGTCTGTCATTGCTGGCATAAGGATTTCTTTAGAAGTACAAAAGCACTAAGGTATAGCTGATAAGCATGAAGGCCACTTGTCCTGGAGATAGACCTCAAGGTTTGCAATAGTAAGTTAGCTGGTCAGGATGTTCTGAGCCAATGAAGAAAGCCAGGTGTTCTTAGATAGTGATTTGTAGACTTACAAGGTCAAGACTGGTCCTTCCCAGGGTCTGAGGCAGATTTACAAAGGTGTCTTTTCTGGCTGTTTTTGCCTCAATGGTCCCAGAATGTCCTTAAGGACTTGTCATTCTGCTTTTCTCTCAAGTTCAGTTTATTAAGGCTCTGTTCACTCTCTGCTCTTCAAACTTGTCAGTTTCTCCTCTGAGTTGGTTCTTCCTCAGACTTTGTGTATGTCTTTCAGAATTCCCAAGTGTGACTCTGGTTGGCCTCTTGGCTCAAAAGTGACAATAGTCCCGAACTCTCCTCAGAGCTGAGAGGGAACACTTGAACCGCTAAACAATGGATTCCAGACTTCCTGTCAGTTCTCAGATCTCTATTACATAGTTATTACAGATATTGGTTTTCATATTCCACTGTCTTCCCTTTCTATTCTTTTATATGTCTTTCAAAGTTTCTATGAATTAATCTTGTTAGTCATTTGTTACCATTCTGTTTACTATTCAAAAATATAAAAATATTAATTATGTGTATATTCAAATAATCACATTTTAAAATATAAATTAATGTATACATATGTATACACACATAATACACGAGCACCTAAATGATACACTGGATAGTGCCAAGACTAGAGGCAGAAACTCTTGAGTTAAAATATGGCCTCAGGTACTTAATAGCTGTATGACCCTTGACAACTCACTTAACCCTGTTTGCCTTAGTTTTCTCATCTGTAAAATGAGCTGAAGGAGGAAATGGCAAACCACTCCAGTATCTTTGCCAAGAAAACCCCAAATGAGGTCACAGAGTCAGACATGACTGAAAAACAATGAACCACAACGCATGTACATACACATGTATGTGTGTATATGTGCATATAAATGCATATGTATTTTACTCATTCATTCCCTACATTGTTGGGTACATTTCATGTCCAGCTTTTTGTTATCACAAATAATGCTTTCATGAACATTTTGTAAATATAAGTCTTTTCTTATTCTCTTGTACCTTGGTTTAAGTGGGGGCAGAATCTCTTGGTCAAATGGAATGAACAATTAGTAACTTACCTTGTCTAATTACAAATTCTTTATCAGGAATTGAACTGATTCATAGCTCTACCAGCAATGAGTTGGCATGCCTGTGTCCTTAGTCCCTGTCCAACAATGTTTTCCCATTTTTTAGCATCTTTGCCATCTTTATGGGTATGAGGTAATACCTCAGAACTGTTTTAATATGTATTTCTCTTATCATGAGTGATATGGAACATTTTTTAAATGAACTTTAACAATCATATTTCTTCTTTTGGTAAGTTTATATCTCTTGACAAAATGTAAGGGGGTTAACTTAAACTTAAAAATTTGTATCAATTTCCTTTAGATTTTGAATGCCAACTTTTAATAAATATTTAATGCAAAAAAAATTTTTTCCCCTAAGCCCATAGAGATTTTATTCATGGGAGGCAGCTAAGTGGCTCGGTGGATTGAGAGCCTGGCCTAGAAATGAGAAGTTCTAGGATCAAATCTGGTCTCAGGTACTTCCTAGCTGTGTGACCCTGAGCAAATCACCTAATCTAGTTCTTGCAGCTCTTCTGTCTTCAAACCAATACACAATATTGATTCTAAGATTTTTAAAGATTTTATTCATGAAAGAATTCTGATTTTCTGTAATCATTATAGAATCATAAATTTAGAGCTGGAAAGGATATTTTTTATCTAATCAAAGTCATCTAATCAAAGATCTACCTATTAAAGATGGAATTAAGCCTAGAGAAGTTAAATGCCTTACCTAAGATAACACAGTTATTAAGTTACAAACCCAACATTTCAACTAAGTTCCTCTGATCACAAATCCAGAGCTCTTTCTACTGCACCACTGTCAACTTTCATTTGATAATTATTTTTATCCAGTTATCAGGTCATAAATCTCATCCCTCAATAATTGTGAAAAATAAAACCTATTCTCTAATTCTTTATTTTTTCATATTTGGATAGTTCACATACTGGAACTTATTTGGTATAAATTATAAAGTGCATATATAGACCCATATATTGACAGATTGTTTTCAATTTTCCCAGAAGTTTTTGTTGAATAGAGTTCTTTTCTTAGTGTTTTTTTCCCCTCGAACTTCATTAGGACTCTAGCATAATTTTTTTCTAGTTCTTGCTTATCTAGTCTATTCCATAGATTTTCCTTTTTATTTTTAAGTAGTACTAGATAATTCTAATAATATATAACATAGTTGACCTACATGTATGGAAAATTTATGTGGAACATTAATTTGGAACTAATATTTGCTCTTAATATTGATAAAAATCCAGTCAAGAAATTTGAATTACCTAAGAGGTACAATTTTTACTTGGCTACTAGGTGGTGGCATATCCATATTGCTCTCTAGAGTTGTCACATGTGTAGAAGTCTACTTTTTAATGGGCTTATATTTTGCTGCTGGATACTTCCTCTTGCTACTTCCTTAGTTCATCACTACATCCCTTACCTCCCTCCCCCATCTCAGGCAATAATATTCTTTTCATCTGAATGTCTAGCTCTATGCTCCTCCAAGGGATCAGCATTATCCTAGAGGGAAGCAGTTCCTACCTGGTAAGAGGATCTCAGACTTAATGCTCCCAAGCCAAGATTCTCCAGCCATGTTAGGTCCATACTATCTTCACACAGAAAAAACCAAGCAATCTGTGTTACATAAATCCTTTTATGGGGATGGCAGGGAGGGACTGGGTTACTTTCCAGCTATTTTTTTTTACATTATGCTGTTTTAAATTGAATTCCTCTTTTTCTTGGAGTTGTCAATAATGTACAGGAAAGTTGATCATTTTTTTCTTTCTTTTTTTAACATTATTTTATTTGGTCATTTTCATACATTGTTCATTGGAAACAGATAATTTTCTTTTACTCCCCCCAACCACCACCACCCCTTCCCTAGCCGAGGCACTATTCGTCTGGGTATCACATGTGTCCTTGCTCCGAACCCATTTCCTTGTTGTTGGTATTTGCATTAGGGCGCTCATTTAGCGTCTCTCCTAGATCATGTCCCCTCAACCTCTGTAGTCAAGCAGTTGCTTTTACTCGGTGGAAAGTTGATCATTTTTGTGAAATTATTTTACATTTTGCTATTTTACTACTGAAATTTATTATTCTGGAGAAGTGGTATGATATGATAAAATGCTCAACTTGGAGTCAGGAAAACGTGGCTTAAAATCCTGCCTCTGACACAATCTATACGTGGCCAAGAGCAAATGATTCAATAGCTCAGAGACTCAGACAACTCAGTTGTCTGAATTACAAGTTACAGATGAGGACTAAGTTACATCAGTGGAGGATGTCTATACCAATAAAACCATAAGTCTGTGAGGAATTAATCTCTAGGGAATACTTTTTTATAAAGTAAATCATTGTCTCACATGCAAATACAGATGAACACAAACAAACAATAAATGGACCTTTTATTCCTATGCTTTTATTGCTTAAAAAACTCTGATGAATGAATGTCATTTTTTGTTAAAGGCTTTTTCTGTCTCTTGAAATATCTGAAAAACCAGGTTGAAGAATAGTTACTAATCTGTATTGTTAGAGGAAGTTTCCTTCCCTAAACCACTGAAGCTTTAGGTTCAGAAAAAAAAGTAAATTGTGATTTTTGCTATTAATTTGTTTTGTCTCTTTCTAATGTTGACCTATTTTAAACATAAACCTGATTATAGTGAAGAATTATGTTCTATTTATGTAGTTCTTTGTTAGTGTTTTGTTTAATATTTTTGTGCTAATATTAGTGACAGTGATCTAGAATTTTCTTTCTCTGTTTTCTCTCTCCTTGTTTTAGGTATAATATTTTTCTGAAGAAAGGAATTGGGTAAAGTGCCTTTATTTCTCTTTTACTATCATTTACATAGCACAGTGGGGGTTTTTTTGTTTTGTTTTGTTTTGTTTTTTTAGTTTGAGAGCATTCACCCTAATCTTTCTAGATTAGTTTTCTTTCCTCTTCTCTTTAGGAGTTTATTTATGACTTGCTAAGATTTTTCTTTCTGACAATGAATTATTTAAAATCCATTTCCTATTTTGCTAATATACATATTTTATAAGTTAATATTCATTAATTCCTTTTTTAGATCTTTTGGCATATAATTGGGTAATGTAGTTATCTGTAATTTTCTTTATTTTCTCTCCATTAATTATGAATTCTTCCTTCTCACTTAAAAAAAATGGTAGACTTTACTATTTCTCTTTTAAAAAATCTAGGTAGTTAATAGTTTATCTATCATATTGATCTTTTAAAGTCTTGATTTCTAATGTTTTGTCTGAATGAGCCAAAGCCAGCAACTTTTCATGGCCATGAAAGGGCAATTAATGTCATGATAATGTCACATTTATAGAGCTTTAAAGTTTATAAAATATTTTCCTCACTGCAAATCTATGAAGAAGGCAATGGAAATGTGCCTTTACCACAATTAAGAAAAAATAGAAACATAACAGCTTGATGAAATGCTTCCCAATTAGATAAATATTCATAGTAATGTTTCCTCTGGCAATCATCTCTGTCATGGTCAAGTTGACATACTCTATTTATCTGTCGTAGAATTTGCCTTTCCAGGCTACTTGTTTTTAACCTCTTGTTTTTCTTTCAGGAACAATGAATCATTCTGCCATGGAAATTGGCTCTTGTGACACCCATGAAGAGAGAAAGCTCTATGTTATTGATTCCTTAAATGACTTAAATAAGGTGAACCTCTCTCCTACTGGATCCCAGCATGTAATCGGTATGTATGTGCCAAGGGAGGCCTGGCAATTGCTTCTTTGTTCACAATTTGTCTAAAAATAACACATGTTAGTTTGAGAATGTGGATTCATTTTCAACATTTGGAACCAATGGGTTATCAGCAGAAAATTGATATTGCTTTTTGTTTGTTCGCTAAATACTTTTACAGGGTAATAGAATTGTTAAAACTAACATGGGAAGCCTGTTAATGTCCTGATTTTTCCTTTTCCTTAAATATTTTTTTAAAGATTAGATCCCTGTGTTGTTCTATCTGTAAAGGTAGCAGGCTCTCATCCAAAACTAATCAACATTAGAGCTTTGACCTCTATTACTGACCTAGCCTGGTTCATCCCTCCCTAAAGAGATTGATTGCCTCCTGCTACTAGGGATTCAAACTCACTTTATTGGTTCCATGCACAGTGTAGACACTGAATGCCTATACTCAAATGATCCATTTGCTTTAGTCTCTCCAGCAAATGGAATTATAGGAATGTGCCACAATGCCAGTCTCCCCTGCTACTTTTACTGGGGCTTTTCAAATGACCTTGCCCCCAATTCTAGGAACATTTCTCAACAACTCTTGCTATTCTACCCATTAGGACCATCAGCTCCGGGTTTCTGTTCTCCTTTATTCATTTCTTCCCAAATTTCTTACCAGCTGCTTTAAAAAAAAAAAAAACACAACATTTTGTGATTTTCATTGATTGAGTCATTCCTCCAGTTCATTATTCCTTTCAGCACAATAGTATTCCATCACCAACATATACCACAATTTGTTCAGCTATTCCCCAATTGAAGGGCATCCCCTCATTTTCCAATTTTTGGCCACCACAAAGAGCGCAGCTATGAATATTCTTGTACAAGTCTTTTTCCTTATTACCTCTTTGGGGTACAAACCCAGCAGTGCTATGGCTGGATCAAAGGGCAGACAATCTGTTAGTGCCCTTTGGGCATAGTTCCAAATTGCCCCCCAGAATGGTTGGATCAATTCACAACTACACCAGCAATACATTAATGTCCCAACTTTGCCACATCCCCTCCAGCATTCATTACTTTCCTTTGCTGTCATTTTAGCCAATCTGTTAGGTGTTAGGTGGCTGTACCTTCTCTCTTAAAATTGATACAAAGTGTTGGCTCCAAGGTGAAAGAGAAGTAAAAGCTAGGTGATTGGGGTGAGATGATTTACCCAAAGTAACACAGCTAGGGCTAGATTTGAACCCAGGATCTCCCATCTCTGGGCTTTCCACACCTCTTTTTAAGTGGCTATGACAAAAACGTTGTAATAAAATACCACCATATACCACTAAAAAGGAAATCAATACTTTCTTTTTTTTTCCCCTAAGCTTAGGAGAATTTGTAATTTTTGTTTCACACCTATTATACACCTAAAGTGCATGTGAAGAAGGAGTTGACACATCTTTAATTAATCTACAAATATTAAATATCTACTATGTGTAAGACAATGTTAGGCACAGTGAAGGACATGGAAAACTATGAGGCAAAGTCTAAAAGATCTTAGAGTAATAATAATATTTTTTAGAAATCTAGACTTCTAATTTCATTAGTTTGGTAAACTCCCTGGAACAAAAATTCCTTCCACCAATGTAGAAGCTGGGCTAATGCTGCATGATTTAGTGAACAGAATCTTGGAATGGAGTCAGGAAGACCTGAATTTGTCCTCCCTGACACATATTAGACTTGTTAGTCAGAAGAGAAGTCATTTAACATTGTTTGATTACCCCTGCTGTCAATAGTTTCCTCTTTGAAATTATTCTTTTATAGATGTTGACTCTCTAGGATTTTGTTATAGATTTGACAGCCTACTTAAATGTGGAATAATAACTGGCATTTAAAGTTTCAAATCACTTTCAGAAATGAATTTAATTGGGCCTCAGAAGTAGCCAACAAAATAGAGTATACCCATTTCATTATGTCTATGAAATAGAGTATTATACCCAGATGAGGAAATAGGCTGAAAGCAACTTCCTTTTGAGTCAGTACTCTTAATTGACTTAATCTGTGTACATGTTGGATTCTGTCATTAGAATATAAACTCTTTGATTTCAGTGACTATTTTGTCTTTGTATCCCCAACACCCAGCACAAAGTGTAGCACTCAACAGGCCCTATACATGTTTGTTAAATTGAATTGAATTCATCTTGTCCTTTTCTGTTCCTGCTTTGTTTATGCCATACCCAAAGTTTAAAACAAATTTATATCATACAGTGGAAAGAACCCTGGGAAATGCAAGAACCTGGACTTGAACTTTGACTCTGCTCTTACTTCTCTGTGCTTTTGGGTAAATTTCTTTACTTCTTTGCACTTCCATGTAAGGACAGAGGGCTAATGTAAGGATAGAAGGATAAGAGATAAGGGAAAATGCAAAAGTTGTCTCTAAAAGGGAGAGAGGAGAATTTAGCCATGAACCTTGGGAAAAGATTCTAGAAGAAGGTATTGCAGAGGAAGGTTTCCTAACTCCCAGAAACCCTCCTCTGCAGTGCCTTCTTCTTCTAGAATCTTTTGCATTTCACCTTATCCCTTATCCCTCTATCCTTACAGCCACTTCCTCATTTATATAATGAAGGGTTGGATTAAATGATCTCTGCCTTCCATTCTACCTCTAGATCTCTATATAAACTTATGGTTCCCTTCCTCTGTCTCCATCCATTCAAGAATCTCACTTTCTTCAAGTCCTGTTTTGCTTGGTGACTCTTCTATGTGACCTTTCCTGACTATACTTATTGAAAGTTATTTCTGACCTCCCAGATTTCTTATAACTTCTCCTTTTGTTTGGACCCATGAGAACATGAGCATGGGAGAGCAAAGAGAAGGGAAGGCTCTTAGCAGTCACAGAAATATTAGTGTATTTAAGTAAGGAGGGGCCACAGTTAACATGCTGTCTTCATAAAGGAATGCTGCCTTGGTCAAGGAAGTTCCATGAATGATTAGCCCAGTGGCTGGCACACAGTAAGGAAAATGTCTCTTTGGACATAACCCTCTCTTTGGAATGTGCTTTCCCTGACTCCATTACTAGGACTTGTTCCTCTTCTCTTTTCCTTGTTGCCCTTGGGATTCTTGATAATTATGGTTTGCCCTGAAATAACCTCTGCTTTAGTCTTTCTTGGATAATAAAATATTACTATTAATAATTTATATAATGCTTTAAGATTTATAAATTGCTTTACATATACTCTCTCTTTGTTTCTCCCATAATGACTTTGTAAGATAGATACTGTTATCCCCATTTTACAGATGAGGAAACTGAGGCTGAGAGATAAGTGACTTGCCCAGAGTACTTATAATTATCTGAGGAAGGATTGGAATTGAGGTTTTCTGACTCTTAAATTTAACAGTAGATTAGAAGGTACAGAAAGGCCTTAAATACTAACAATGTCACCCCAGACAAGCCATTTAATCTCTAAGGGTCAGTTTCATGAAAATTTAAACATGAAGACAATAAGCACTCATCTCTGAGTTATTCTGAGGATGTAATTTTACACATATATGTATGTATTGTGCATGTATGTATGTATGATGTGTTTTGCAAACCTTAAAGTCCTATTAAGCTATTGCTGTTATTATTAAATTATTTGGACTCCAACTTCTGATGCAGAAGAAAGTCCTTACTTGGCCAACCCAAATCTCCACTCTCTACCCAGGGGGGATTATATATATATATATATATATATATATATATATATATATATATATATATATATAAATATAGTTTTAGGTCATAAACTAAACATACTTCCTTCTCACCCAGAACTCAGACAATGGCTAAATTGTTTGCTGTCCTAAATAGCCCTCTCCATGGGCTTGGGTGCCACATCAAGCAAAATAGACTTGGACCTTGACCAATCAGCCCTTCCAACCTTGTCCCCTCCTAAGTGGTAATTGAAGATGATAGACAGGCATCCATTCCAGGCTGGCACTTCTTACCCCAAAGATGAAACATCTGTAGTCTGATTGGGTAGACTTTGCAAAACATCGTACTCAGACTAATGATAAACAGCCTCGACATTCTTCAAGGCAGTAGGGATTCCAGAAGACCTCAGGAACATCAACTCTCTTTGGTCCAACCAGATCCTGAGGGTGACCTCCTTAAAAGGAAACCATCCCAGTATATATAAATTAAATGGAATCCCTATTAGTTCTCAGTGTATGCTACATTTTATACCTGTTGTCTATCACCTCTTTACTAAGAAGAGCCACATTAAAAAAAAACAAAAACCCTTACCTTCCATCTTAGAATCAATAATGTGTATTGGTTCCAAGGCAGAAGAGTTTTGCTTTGTTTTTTTGAAATGCAGTAATATTTATTTTGGTCTCCTTCATTGTTCTTTTTTTTAAAATTCCTGTTTTGGCTCAGAAAACATAGAAATAGCCAACACTGAAAGCAAACATCCAAAACTCCAATGGGACAAATTACCAACTTAGAGATTTGTGCAATTAATAGCACACCCTATAAAGTTAGTCTATAAAATAGTGTTATTACAATAACATGCCTAGTGCAAACCTCTTTGTGTTTGAATAGCACATATAATCACATGTATTCAAAGAACCTAGAATAATTTTAAATGATAATTTAATTCAGTCAAATGTGGCCAAAATGTAAAATAAATTGAAATGATGCTAATTTCCTCAATTAGACCAAAAACTCCTCAAGAGTTACTCTGAGGACAAATTGATTTTTTCCCTTCCTACATTTAAGCATTTCCCTATTAACTAGCATTTGTTCTGGTTTGTCAAATACAATTTGTAGAAATCATGAATACACTTCTGAGGAGAGCTCATTCCTGTTTATTATTACCTTCCACTTCAACCAAAAGGTATTCAAGTATACCCTCTCCCTCTATCCTATTAAGTAATATGTTTGCTAATAGGGTTCTTTTGCCTAGTGCTACAAGATCCAATCATTTCTAGAACTTGGGGGAATTCACCTTCTGCTCCTAGTACCAGCAGAAGCAATGCATGAAGCAAATGGATGTAGCCTCCAGTTATGGCCAGATTCTGCCAGACCCAGAACCTCTTCTTCAGCAGTAGGATTAATTAGACCTGGCACAATAGTTCTGGTCAATAAACTTTGCTCCTTGAGTAAGCTGGAAACAGAATCTCTAGAGGAGCTTCTTGGAGGAAAAAATAACTTATTTTCTAATAAAGAGGCAGATGGACTTCTTTCATTCAACCTTATTCACTCACTAGAGTCTTGGTGTGCCTTACTAAGATGAATGGCTGGCTGGCTGGATGGATGAATAAAAGTACTGTATTATACTATACAGCCAGCAGGATATGGAGTAGACTGGGCTACCCCACCCCTCAAACTTCTCCAATCTCCTACCAACACCCTTTCCCCTTTTGATTGGACACTGGCCTCTTTCCCCCTATCCTTATTCCTGTAAGAAGAACCTCAGAGCCCTCACTCCACTCCAATCTTTGGGTTCACTCCTCACTTTCCAATAGCTGGGTCCTGGATTATGTGGCCTCACTCACCACTTAGATGAACAAGGAGTTATTAACTTTAATTTTCCCACTAAAGACCTCAGCATTGTCCCCTAAGCCCTACAGCCCAAGAATGTACTTAAAATGGTTATATTTATTTGTTTCATAAATCAACAGACATTTATTAAGTGTTCCAAGAACTGTGCTAGTCTCTGGGGATAGGAATACAAAAAATACAAATGCCCTCAAGGAGCTTCTTGGTTACTAGAGATATACAACAAATTCACATATGAATACATGAACAATAGGTACAAAGTATATACACAGTGATGGATGGAGATGGATGTAGGGCACTGATGGCAAGCCTTTTAGAGATGGAGTGTCGGGCCCTGCCCCCATCCCACCTCATAGACCAAGTGCCTCACCCCACCCACCTTGCCCCCCCCAGCTTCCCAGCCTTCCCCCTCACCCCAGATAGGGGAGGGAGAAAGCACTCCCATTGGGCTACTGGCAGAGGGGTAGATGATGAGATTTGCATGTGGAGAGGGGGAGGAGAGTGGCCCCAGCAGTATGCTCCCCTCCAACTATTTGCCATGCTGTGAGCTATGCTCCTTTCAAACCCAGTTCCTCTCCAACCCTGCCACAAGAATAGCCTTCACCACTGACTCAACTGGCTACCATCTGCTCCACACCCTCAGGCAGCATGTGAGCCCTGCCCCCCTAGCACCTTACCCCAGACAGGGGAGGGAGGAAGTGTTCCCACCTGGGAAGAGGTGTGGATGAAGTGAGGTCAGGTACATGCAGAGGGTGAGGGGAACAGCCCCACCCTGAGTCCTTCTGGTTTTCTAGTAACAAACTATGTTGGGTGACTGCAGGTATCCCCATAGAGAATGCTCTTTGTGCCCTTTTTGGCATGGTGCCATAGGTCTCTGCCTCCATTATACTTTTGTCCACTTCAGGGAAAAGAATAATAAATATCTACTAGCTCTTCTACCTGACTTCCCTATCTCCCAAGATAAAAATAAGTCCTACATAAAGCAATAAGCTTTATAATCTATAAGCATATAATACTTATTTAATATATATAAAATAATTAGCTCTATCATCAGCTGCCACCAGAATGCCCTGTTATTGTTCAGTTCATTCAGTCATGCCTGACTTTTTGTGACCCCATTTGGGTTGTTTTTTTTTTTTTTGCAAAAACACTAGAATGCTATTTACTTTTCCAGATCCTTTTACAGATGAGGAAACTGAGGCAAACAGGGTTAAGGGACTTGCCCAGGGCCATATAGCTAGTGTCTGAGATATTTTAATTCAATGATGATGAATCTTCTTGACTCTAAACCTGGCACTCTATCCACTGTACTATCTACCTGTCCTATCTGCATGCTCTAATTTCATGGAAATTATCTGATCTCGTTTAAGGAAAGAATTCAGACAGGTGGCAGAAGACACAGAGGCATGACCTTGGAGACAGGAAGATCTGCATTTTGCAGATAAAGAAATTGAGATACAAAGGTTAAGTGATTTCCCCAGGGTCCCATAGACTTCAGGAAGCTGATCTGTGATTTGAACACAAGTCTAAATCCAACATGATTTCCACTGCCATAGTTTTCCTAATAGCTGTTGTGCTGAATTCAGCAAAGCAGGCTTTTGACATTATCCTTCCATCTGCTTTCCATAGCAGGAAACTTTGGAATAACATTTGAGTGACTAAGTCTTTTTCTCCTTTGTTTTACACTAGATCAAGAAAAGAAGTTCCTCGGAGGTGCTGTTAACATAGGGAATGGAGCCAGAAACCGAAGCTTATTCTTTGTTGGGTTGATCATAGCCTTGTTCGTCAGCTTGACCCTGGTTTCTTTTGTGATATTCTTACTAAGTAAGTAAAAACCCAGCAGGAAATCCATTATTTAAAATGCTACTTAAGGCTTTACTACAACCTGCATCCTTCATTCTCCATCCTGCCCAGCTATTAACCCTTTGTGCTGTATTTCTCCAGAGGGTGCATTAATATGCATGAACAACTTGTCTTTCAGTTTTGTGAAGCACTTAGGGATTCACCATAATGAAAATACAAAATAACCCCTTTAGAATGTAAATTCCTTGAGTATAGATTTTCATTCTTGGTATATATTTATCTATCTATCTATCTATCTATCTATCTATCTATCTATCTATCTATCCATTCTTCCTTCCTTCCTTCTTTCCTTCCTTCCTTCTTTCCTTCCTTCCTTCCTTCTTTCCTTCGTCTTTCTTTTTATTATACCTTTATTATATACATGTTGTCTACCCCCATTAAAATGTAAGCTCCCTCAGGACAAGGGCTGGATTTGCCTTTTTTTTTTTTTGTATCTCCAGTACTTACCACATAGTTCCCACAGCAAGTGACTAATAAAGACTTAATGATGCACTAATTGACCTAGTACCTAACATAGTGCCTAGCATATAGTGGCTGCTTAACTAGAAAGCAATTTATTCTTTGTAATAATGATAATAAAATAGATTCTATTTGTGTAGCTTTAAGGCTTGCAAAACACTTTATGTTATTTCATTTGATCCTCACAATAATCTTGTATGGTGGATACTATTATTATTTCCATTTTACAGAAGAAGAGGGGGACATTTAGAGAATTTAAATGACTTGCCCTGGTAACCAGTAGGTATCTGAGGTAGAATTTAAATCTTCTTGAATCCAAGTCTAATTCTCTATGAAAAACTCATCTAGACAAATAGAGGTGATAATGATGATGATGAAGACTGTGGTAATAAGTAATCAGATTTCTAGGAAGGAATTACGTACATCCAGGAATTCTCTAGTATCTTTTATCCTTCAAAAGTATTTTATGGAACTGAAAGAAAACTTATTTATTCATAATACTTTACTTTGTAGATTAGTGTTATCTCTGTGGTCACTGGGTATGGATGCTAATAGGAAATTATTCTTTTTCATTGACTTCCTTTTCTTCGTCATCATTAACATCATATATGAAATTGGAAGGGAATTTTAGGAAGGCTTATAAAGTGCAGAGAATTCTGTGCACATTTTTTCTTTCTATCTCTCTCCCCATATATGATAATAATGAAGGTAAAATTGGTGTCCTAAACTGTGCTTATGGACTGGGGGCTGTAAAGTTTCATATTTATCTCCAGTTACTCAAACATTCTTTCTGGATCTTGGGTATAATGATCCTACAGAGAAATAGAAAAAAATGGGGTCTATTCTTTATTAATTCACAATTCATATAACATTTGTTAATGTGGGTTCCAGGTTATTGTTGTAGACATTTCATATTTCCTCCCTTCAAGTACTTTTCTTTCTAACTAAATTGGCCAATATGCTTCATCCCACATTTGAAATTCCATCTCTTGCCTTTATGCAGGTCCTCCCCAATGTCTGGAATGCCATCTACCTCTCAGAAACCTGAGATTCCTTTAAGGCTCATCCAAGCTATCTGTTACTTCTGAAAAGATTTTATTCACTCTCCTGATTATTAATGTTCTATCCTCCTTCAAATCATTTCCTATTTACTTTTTGTTCTTCTTCCTCTGCCAGTAAAATACCAATTCCTTGAGGGCAAGGACTATTATATAATTTCTGTCTCTTTATTCTAGTCTTTAGTGCAAGGCCGTAGAAAAGCACTTTAAAAAGTGCTTCTTGAACTAAATTAATATAAGTTTTGTTAAATCCAGTCTCTACTATCTCCAGGTCCTAGATGCTAATGATACAAAGACTAGAAAATGATTTTGTCCCTTCAGGAGTTTATAGCCTAAGAAGAAGGATAAAAACTGAGATGCAAATACTTTTGAGAAAATTTAGAAAATCATTAAGTGAGCTGAATCTGAGAGTTCAGAGAGACTTTTAGAGGGAGGAGATCACTTCTAGCTAAGGAAATCAAGGAGAAATTCACTTTCTTTTCTTTTTTTATAGCAGCACTTTTGAGAAAATAACATTTTATCTTTATTTTCATGCAAAACACACTTCCATATTGGTCTTTGTTGTAAGAGCATGCTCATATATAACCAAAACTCCCAAATAAAACTGTAAATACAATGATGTGAAAGAAGACTCCAATTGTTCTTTCTCTGAAGGTGGATAGCATTCCGCATCATAAATCTTTCAGAATTGTCCCAAATCATTGCATTGCTGAGAGCAGTCAAGTTTTCACAGATGATCATCATGCAATATTGTTGTTACTGTGTACAATGTTCTCCTGGTTCTGCTTTATTTTGCTCTGTATCAGTTCCTGCAGATCTTCCCAGACTTTTCTGAAATCATCTTATTTTTTTATAGCATAGCAGTAAAAAATTCACTTTCAAGATTTTTCTTGAGAAAGAAAATGTTTCCTGGAGGGCTTTAGATCAGAAATTGAACTAAAATCTATATAAGACTTGGAACAGAGCTCTTCCCTTATGGAGTTTAAAGAGGGGCAAGGATGTGGTTCAGAAGCTCATCAGTTCCTAAGCACAAATTTGAATTACTTTGGCATCTAACAGGAATAAGCTTGTTTCATAGAATATTTAATTCTTATATTATTTGACCCTAAATCTTGCTTTTTTTTGTCTCAACTTGCTTACAACCTTTACCCTGGAAAAGAAGTGAGGACAAGAAAGGGTGAATTATTGGTATTTTAAAAAAATTATACTTTGTCCTTTATTTTGGTTATGTGCTTGTGACATCACTGGGCATCACTAGGTCAGGAAGACCTAGTTCAAAATCCAGTCTCAGATACTTACTAGCTGTGCAATCCTAAGCAAGTCACCTTACTTCTCTTTGCCTCAGTTTCCTCATCTGTAAAAAAGAGATTATCATAGCATCTACTCCCTAGCGCTGTTGTGAGCATCAGATGAGTGAATATTGGAAAAACATTTAATACACCGCATGGCACCCAGTAAGCACTATATAAATGTGCCCTCTCTCTGTCTCTATCTCTCTTTGTCTCTGTCTGTCTCTCTCTGTCTCTGTCTCTGCCTCTTTTCTCTCTTCTCCTCTCACCTCCCTGATATTCTACACTGCTCCTCCTCACCTAATGAAGTCTCTTTAAGAAAGAAAAACATTTGAGCAAACCATGCAGGGTATGCAATGTTTCACATCCATAGCTTCCCATTTCTTTACTCAGAGGAGAGAGATGCTTTTCATGTCTCTATCCTGGGTCCAAGATTGGTCAATAAATTTAATCAGAGATCAGCTTTCTTTTAGTGTTCTTTTCATTTACATCACTGAAGTCATTGAGCTTGTCAAATTCCTGTTGCTTGATTTGGAGTTGGAGAGCCTGGGTTTAAATCCCCTATCAGCCAACATGATATTCATGTCACCTTTAGAAAGTCACTTAACTTTTCTGGACCTCCTTTGTAAATGAGGGGGTTGGCCTAGGTTGCTTCTAAGGACCCTTCCAGCTCTAAATCTATATGATCCTATGATCTTCTGGATTAGATGATCCTACCTCTGAATCAATGACACTGGTTCTCTAATTTCAATTGGAAAGAAGATCTTGATTTTTCTCTTCTTGGGTTAATAAGATTCTTATCATAATTTTTAAAGAAAGCACTGTTACCTCCTATCTTAGAATCAGTACTGTGTTATTGGTGCCAAGGCAGAAGAGCAGTAAGGGTTAGGCAATGGGGGAGTTAAATGACTTGCCTAGGTTCACATACAAACTATCTAAGGCCAAAATTTGAACCCAGAATCTCCTTTCTCTAGGTCTGGCTCTCTATTTAATAAGCCACCTAGCTCTTCATTCTTTTATAGTTAAGAACAAATTCAAGGGATTCTCTCACAGAAGAGAGTGTTGCTGTGAAAGGATACAGTGACAGATGTTGGTGGAGGTGCCATGAAATTACTTGAATTGCATACTTCTCCCCCAAAGCATATGGTTATCTCTGCCCAACACTGTAGCCCTTCTAAGCACTTATCTTTCCCTCTTGACTTGAATGCTACAATTCAGCTAAAATAATTTCAGATTCAAGGAGGAGCAGCTGCTTTATTGGTCCACTTATTTCAAGGCTGGAAGGTCTAGTCTTCAAACCTAGTTTACCTTTCTATGCTACTTTTATCAGCTGAGAACAGTAATAGGGTATCAGCGTAATTAGTCCTTGAAAGGTACACTTTAAAAAAAAAGTTAGGAAACTGATATAAATAGGCACTCTGAGAGACTAATAGATTTTATTCTATAGTTCTGGAAAATTTTAACTACTGTAAATAAAACCAAAGGGGTTGTTCTCTAGACTGCTAAACTGCCAGGGGCTCTGTTGAGGTCAGGTACTGTTTTCATTTCTGGCTTTGAATACCCCATGCCTTGGCATCATGCCTGGCTCAGAGTTTGATGTTCAAATAAATACTTTTTAAATTTAATTGGCTTGAAAATATTTTTATTCCTATTTAAAAGGTAATTTGAAGAGTATTATTATTTCAGAGCTACCTGAACTAGGTACAAATACTTCTAAAACACATTTGTTCTTATATAAGTTTTTTCTGGCTTTTTAAAAAATAAGCCATTTCCTGATATAATGACACCTCCCACTGAACCCTCCTTTGTCACAAAAGAAAACAATGAAACAAAAC
This sequence comes from Monodelphis domestica, assembly GCF_027887165.1. Taxonomy (NCBI): domain Eukaryota; kingdom Metazoa; phylum Chordata; class Mammalia; order Didelphimorphia; family Didelphidae; genus Monodelphis; species Monodelphis domestica. The sequence continues at coordinate 178,651,201 of NC_077231.1, forward strand.
CATTAAAACTGATACTCTTATCTGACCCTGCTTATAACATTCTGACCAAATCTCAACTGAGAGAAATGTTTCATCACAACCAATAGCATTTCCCAAATGAAGAGTCCAATGCATTTTGGAAGATGCTTCTCAGAATAAAGGGAATGATCATGCTGGCCATTTTCAATGGTGGCACTGTGGAGAGAATGTTGGACTTTAAGAGTCAGAAAGACCTAAATTTGGATCCTACCTCAGATACTGACTAACTACAAGATCCTAGGCTCAAGGTTCTTCATTCTTAAAATGGGAGAACAATAATATCTACCTCACCAGGTTGTATTAGGACCAAATGAGATAATAAATTGATTATTATTGTTTTTGTAAATGTTTTTGACTCAGCCAAGGTTTACATTTCCTGTTGAGGGGATCCAATATTGGCACCAATGAAGCATAAACTACTTCAATCATAGGTAAATTTTTTTTGTCTTTGTTCTCTCTTTTCCCTTCTCTCCCTGCTCCTTCATTATACAGAATGTTATTTTACTTCCTGACAGGCAGACTTGTCCTTATACAATGGTATTCTAAATTTATGGTGCTTGAACGAATGTTAAATGTTGAATAATAATTTTAGATAGCATTCAAAACCAACTGATATGGTTTGTTTTCCTTTTTAAAGTTCAAACTGGAAGCAAGATGGATGAAGTGGCGAGAAGATTAACAGCTGAAGGAAAGGATATCGATGAGCTCAAGAAAATAAACAGCATGATATTAAATCGTCTCAACCAATTGGATGCTATTGAAAACTAAAGAAATGATCTGTAAACCATTAATTGTGAAAATCTGGAGAGTATTCTTAACTTTACCAAGAATCTTAGAGGTTAGCTTTTCAGGTGGTTACTATAAGAGGGTAACATATTATCTAAGCAATGAAAAAGGGTTGTTGACCTTAGTTTGGTTGTATCCAAGAGAAATAGTTCTGGAATTGGCAATTTCTTAGGACTCGGTGATACAGTTGTTAATTCTCTGTGGAGTTAGAAGGTATGTGAGAGAATGTCTGGAGAACGCACTGGATTCATAGTCAGAAGACTTTTGCTCTATTTCTGGCAGTGCTGTCTTATAACCTTTCTGGACATCAACTTCATAGGTCCATAGTATAGATTTAGAGCTGGAAGGAACCTCAATATATCTATTCCAACCCTCTAACTTTTCAAAGGAGAAAAATAAAACCCAGGGAGGTTCAGTGACTTATCCAGGGTTACACGAGTAGGAAGCATCAGGGTTTTAATTCAGGTCCTTTCACTATAGGACCGTTGCTCTTTCCACTGTACTACAAAGCCTTTTCTTAAATCTAAAATAAGAACGTTGGATTGAATGAGTTCTAAGGTTTCTTTCAACACTGACATGTTTTATATTCTATGTTAAGGTGTTGGTTTGAATGACATTAAAACCTCACAAAGAGGTTTCAAGCACAACCTTTAAGAATGTTTTTCTAGACATAATCATCTATGTGTCACAAATTTATAATGCTTTGCAAATATTTCCTGAGAAGATCTGAGGAATTACTCCTTACTATTATTGCTTTTAAAGATAAGCAAAGGCAATGTCTTTTATTTAAAAATTTTTTTCTAATAGATATTGTACTTTTGTTATTTTCTTTCCTTTCTAGTCTTTAGACACCTTAATTCCTTCCATCTATCCTACTATTCACTGACACTGGCCTCCTTTCTGTTCCTCACACTCAATACCCCATTATATAGTTTTAGGCATTTTCACTGGCTTACCTCTATGCCTTGAACTCTCTGACTCGTGGCATCCCTAACTTCCTTAAAAACTCAGCTAAAGTTCTATTTTTTACAAGCCTTTCCCAATGATCTCCCTCTTTGCCTTCTGTCTTAGAATAGACATTAAGTATCAGGTCCAAGGCAGAAGAGCAGTAAAGGCTAGGCAATTGAGGTTAAGAGACTTGCCCAGAGTTACACAGCTAGGAAGTGTCTGAGGTGAGATTTGAACTCAGAACCTCCTGTCTCCAGCTCTGTTTTTCTTATCTCTATCCATATCCCTGTTAGCATTTGTTATTTTCTGAGAGCCACCTACCTGCTCCGGGCTGATCTCTCGATAATCTCTCATTTATTCTACATGTTGCTTATTTCTACATGGTTGTTTTCATGTTGTCTTTCTCATTAGACTGTGAGCTCCTTGAGAGTAGGGATTATTTTGTGCTTTTGTTCTCCAGTGCCTGGCAATAGTAAGTGTTTGGTAAATGGGTGATGGGTATTGACTTCACTTGACTATAAGTAAAACAATAAAAGATATTTCCAGATTAGTTTCCTGTGTATAAAATAGGAGAAAGAAAGAAATTTATCCGTCTCAAATAAGTTTTTGTTGTAAATTTATCTTGTTTGTTGGGTTTTCCACAAAAAGAAAACCTTTTTTTTTGGAAGCTATTCACTGATTTCATTTATTTTTTTCATTTACATATAAAAACAATTCTTAACATTCACTTTTTTTTTCAATTTTGAGTTCCAAATTCTCTCCCACCCTCCTTCCTTGAAAAGGCAAGCAATTTGGTATAGCTTACAATAGTACAGTTGTATAAAACACATTTCCTTATTAGTCGTGTTGTAAAAGAAAACACAGACAAAAAAAAACTTCCACAAAAAATAAAGTGAAAAATGGTATACTTCAATTGCATTCAGATTCCATCAGTTCTTTATCTGGATATGGATAGCATTTTTCATCACAAGTTTTCCCAAATAGTCTTGTAATGCTGAGAATAGCTGTCATCATAGTTTATTATTATATAATATTGCTGTTACCATCTATAATGTTGTCCTGGTTCTGAAAACTGCTCATTATATATTTCTTATAGCATGGTAGTATTTGATAACTATCATATGCCACAACTTGTTTAGTCATTATCCAATTGATGGGCATCCCCTCACTTTCCAATTGTTTGCTACTACAAAAAGAGCTGCTTTAAATATTTTTGTACATTTAAGTCCTTTTCTTTTGGAGTGGGGTGGGGATACAGATCTAGAAATGGTATTTCTGGGTCAAAGGTATGCATAATTTTATAGCTCTTTGAGCATAGTTCCAATTGCTCTCTAGAACTGTTGGATTAGTTTTCAACTCCACCAACAGTGTATTAGTGTCCCAATTTTTCCATATGGTATTTTCCCTTTTTATCATGTGAATCAATCTGGTAGCTATGAGGTAGTACATCAGAGTTGTGCCTTATTAAAGTATGATTGAAACCTTATTTCCCACTGCCATTGTGGTTGTTCTCAGTGAGTACCCAAAGAATCAGGAGTTCCTGCTTCTATTTCATAATTCACACTCATAGTTCACACTCACATGGACTTTGCTTACCATAATTAGAATAAACTGTAACCGTAAAATCCCTATTTGACTTTCGGAAGCTGAATATCTGGGAGATATCAGAAGCATCAACTTCCCTGAATAATTGTCCATCTACTTATTAGCTATGTGACCTTGGGCAAGTCATTTAATCCAGTTGGACTTAGTTTTATTGTCTGTAAAATGAAATGGAGAAGGAAATGGCAAGCCACTCTAGTATCTTTACCAAGAAAACCTCAAATGGGGTCATGAAGAATCAGACATGATTGAAACAACTGAATAACACTTTCTAAAGGTACCTCTCTATGCTTACCTTTGGAAAGAATACATGGTTAGTTTAGTCAATGGATATCATCCTCCAGAACATTTCTCATAGGTAACTGCTGTGCAAAATAATAATAATAACAGTTATAAAAATAACAATAATAAAATAAATGCAATAACGTTTTTGTTTGGTAGATCATTTAATTATAGCTATGTTTTATGGCAAACATTGTAGGGATCCTTACATTTAGAGTCAGTCTTTATTTTTAGAGGAGTATTTGCATGGAAACAAGGGTTTTTTATGTCAAAAGTTCCACATGTTTTTCCCATTGTCCCCTGGCTTAAAGTCATATTTTGGTAGTGGGAGCAAGAGTAAACAAATGAGAAATGGAACATCAAAAGAAATGAACAGTTGCTAATCATTAATAATTAATGACTGTGACCCTTTTCTCCAGAAATTAAATGACAAATGGGTAGTAGTAGCTTTAGTTCCAGAATCTCCCTTAGGGGAAACATCTTCTGCCCTGAAGAGATAGAGAGCCATACTATCTCTTCTATTCCTATTTGAATGAAGATTCAAACTATATCTAAAGAAATATCTTCATAGGGGAAATAGTAGTAAAATTTAACCTACTTTTCATGGGCATGATAAAAGGTCTTTTGATAATGATAAAATTTCCAGTTAATTTGAATAAGACTAGATTGAGAATGAAATATATTCCTAGGCACTAATGGGGGATACAGAATAGAAGCCATTGTCCTCATCCTCCTCAAGTGACTTGCAGTCTTACTTAATGTGAGATTGTAATTTACATAGACCATGAAACAGTCAGGTAAGGATGTTGGACTTGTAGTGAGTAAGGGATTTCAACAGCTTGTGCTTTAGAACTTAGTTAAATTCAAACAGAAACAGGGTCCACTGAACCATATATACGGTCTCTCCAGGCTGAATACTGACTTGGACAACCACATGTTAATACTCTTTATTTATTTGTTAAATTTCTCTGTTACATTTTAATCTGGTTCTGGTTGCACTAAAGAGCATTGGGGGGGGGGGGTACATGTTTGACGCTTTTGCTCTAGAGAGCAATGAGCAATGATCTTCAAATTGGGGGGCCTGACCTGACCCTGAAGAGTATTAATCAACCAATTTGAAAGTGGAAGGATCCTCCACATAGCTTCCAAAGTGATTTTTCTGAAGCAACAAAGAGTCTGACTATGTCACTCCCCTTCTTAATTAACTTCAGTGACTCACTACGGCCTCTAGGAACATCCTGTTATTTTCTACACATAACCTTTCCTGATCCTCCTTTCCCCACCTTAGGTTCTATTGCCCTCCCCTTGATTACTATTTATTATTATGTATATATCTTATATATAATTACACCTATAAATGTTGTCTCTCCTGACAGAATGTAAGGTCCTGAGGCCAGGGACTATTTCATTTTTGACTTTGTAAAGATCTGTAACAGGGACTGCCTGGCTTACAGTAAATGCTTAATAAATGTTTTTTGATTGGTTAGGGGAGGGTTCATGAAGGTTTGCTCTCCAGAGCAAATGTGTCAAACATGTAATCCTCAACTTAGATCGTTTAACTTCTAACCCTGTACTTTTCCCATTACATTATGCTGCCTTAAGACTTGGGCTCAATTTTGTAGGTAACAAAGGGTAATTGAAAGATTTATTCATGAGGCAGGGTGATTAAAGAAAAGAGCACTGGACCAAGACTAAGAAGTAGAGATTTCTAGAAATTCTGGAGTCTTGGTAAAAAAATACAAATAACATCCATTTCCCCCCCCACCCCCATGGAGAAGATATGGGGAGAACACTTAACTATATGGAATTCTTTTTGTTCTAAGGCTTAAAGTTACCTTAGTATTTTAAAAGCAGAAACATCCCTTAGTTTGCTCATGATTAATGTTCATGTAGACACATGAAGATCTCAGGGAAAGTAGAACTTCATTCTGGTTCTGGCTCTGCCTTTTAAGGGCCCTGGCTCAGATCAGTACCATATTAGTTCATGTTAGATGTTGGGATGGAATGATGTACTTGTAAGTAACCCAGAAATTTCAAAATGAGGTTTATACCAGTCACAGCCTAAAAAGTATATTAAATAAGAATAGAGTGGCACTTAGCTTGAGTAGATATGGCTCCTAAAAGCACTATGTCTAGTGGGAGGGAGAACCCTGATATTGGTGCCATCATAGCCACTAAATAATTGAGTGACCTAGTCATTTAAACCACAAATCTAAAATGAGAAGACTGGAATGGATGACATCTAATTTGTTTTTTCTATTCATTCAGCATTCATTCAATATTTATTAAGCAAAAGGGGAAAAATATAAAATTATTGTGCTAGGCACTAAGGATATAAAGAAAAAAGTAGTTTTTGACCTAAAGAAGTTACAAACTATAGAAGGAAGGAATGAGGATGCAACATATGCTTAAGAAATAGGACCAGCTCTGTATTCCAAAGAGACTAAAAAAAGGTAAAGAATCTATATGCACAAAAACATTTATAGCAGCTATCTTCAAAGAACTGGAAATGTGAGGGGATGCCCATCAGCTGGGGAATGGCTGAACAAGTTCTGGCATATGAGTATAATACTAAGAAATGATGAACAGGATGCTTTCAGAAAAAAACTAGAAAGATTTACATGAACTGATGCAAAGTGAATTGGGCAGAACTAGGAGAATAAAGACAGTAACCGTAATATTATATACAAAGATCAACTGTGAATGCCTTAACTCTTCTCAGCTATACAAAGATCCAAGACAATTCTGAAAGAATATATGATGAAAAATGCTATCCACTTCCAGATAAAGAATTGTTGGAATCTGAATGAAGAATGAGGCATATTGTGCTAATTTTTTTTCTTGTTTGTGCTTTCTTTCACAACATGATTATTATGAAAATACATTTTGTGTGTATGACTATACTTATATAACTTTGATCAAATTGCTTGCCCTCTCAGTGAAGGGGGAGAGTATGTGGGCCAGAGAAAATTTGGATTTCAAAACTGAAAAAAAACAAAGGTTAAAAGTGGTTTTTATGGGCAATTGGGAAAAAGTAAAATATTAACATTAAAAAAAATTTTTAAAGAAATATGAGCAGATGTTCAAAGACTATTTTTCTAAGTATCCATATTGGTGGAGACTGATTGCTCAGTGTTCTGAACTTCTTCCTAGAGCCTTTCTCTCCCTTTGACCCCATGTCTTCTCTTTTGAAGCTGGAAGCCAGTATAACAGGGGCCTCTCCTCTCTCAAGTTCTTATCAGCTCTGCAACTTCTTTATTGAGCACTGAGAAGCCAATCTACAACAATGAAAGTCTTATGTAAATGAGTTTTGAGCCTTTGGTTATATAAATATGTTCAAAATGTGAGAGTCTCAAAAGTCTTATTGAAATTTTAATCTGGAGTGATTTAAATATAACTTTTATATTTTATTATATTGAATTTAAATTATAGATTATAATAATAAATTAATAATTTAATTCTATACATTCTAACTACTAAAGCTGCCTTAGAATTTAAATTATAAATTCAATATTAAAATTGTGTTCATTTGTTTCAGTCTTGTCTGACTGTTCATGACCTCATTTGGGCTTTTGTGCCAAAAATATTGGGGTGGTATGCACTTTTCTTTTTCTAGCTCATTTTAAAGATGGGAAACTGAAGCAAACAAGGTTAAATGGCTTGGCCAGGGTCACTTAGCTAGTGAGCATCTGAGACTGAATTTGAACTTGGGTCTTCCTGACTCTCTAGACTGGGCATTCTATCCACTATGCCACCTATTGCCCAAACTATGCTATTTTAATATAAATTAAGAATTAGTTTATTATAAATTATATAATTGAGTAAATTAAAATTAAATTACATTCATCTATATTAATGTAATACATACACTTTAATTAATATATAATATATAAATATAAAAATAATTATATAAATATAAAATCATATTAACATAATAATTAATAATATATGAAGTATTTTAGGGAGAAAGGAGTAAAGCAGTGGTAGTACGAGAGCACTCACAACTAGGGAAGGGGCCAAGCATCAGGAATGGCCTTATGTAGTAGGCAACCCTGAACTGAGTTTTTCAGGGCTTCATGGATTCCAAGAGTGGAAGTGAACAGAGAGAGAATTCCATTCATGTGATGCAGACTATGAAAGGTTCCTTTCAGGTCTTACATATTACAATTCTGAAATCTATACAAAGGTTAAGGGAGTTTAGCAGGGCAGCATTGATGGATTGACATAAGCTAGGAATGGAAAAAAATAGGATCATTATTAAATAGAAAACAGATAGAATAATGGTTAGTGTACTGGGTGTAGAGTCTGGAAGTTCTAAGTACTAAAACCTGTCTTAGACTCTTACTAGCTATATGGTCCTAGGCAAGCTATTTAGGGTCTCTGTGGCTTAGTTTCTTCATCTGTAAAATAAATTTCGATCCCATGGCCTTTAAGAACCTTTTGAGCTCTAACCATATGACCCTATTGTTGTGGGAAAAACCCTTATTGCCCTAAACCTCTTTTTCTTCAAATAGAGACTTTGGAGTTTTGAACCTTCCATTCTTGGGGTGAGATCCTGTGATTTCCCCACAACATTATCAATTACTGAGGCATGAGGTGATGAAGACCTGGGCTAGGAAGGTAGCAATGGTAACAGAGAAGGGTTGGACGCAAGAAATATTTTAACTGGAAAATGATTTCATGTGTAGGATGCAGTAGGGGCAAATAGGGCCAATTAGAGCTCCAAAATTTCAAGAGTAGCTGCTGAATGGGGGCCCCATGGATAGAAACAGGGAGGCTGGTTAAGGAAATTGTTTTCAGTGAAAGTTCCTTCACTGTCTTATTAGATCTCATTGATTCAATTCATTTGGAGCTCTAGGACAGATGCCCTGGGACATAAATGTTTGTGCTTTTTCACAAAAGGCTATTAGGTAACTTCTTGTAGTGGGTACTTTCACTGCATATGGAAGGAAACATCTTATTTCCCTTCATTTTACATAATGAAGATGAAAGAAACACCTTAAGTTCTTTCCATAGTAGGGTAATTCTAACACAGGAAATTTTCATTTATTCAGATGAGTGTGAGGATAATCAAAAGAAAATGAGTTTGAGCAGAGAGGCCTCATTTACTTCCCCTTAATCTTAGCTGGGCTTCCTTAGGCCAATGTTTAACTCCTTTCTATTTTATCTTTATTCCCTAATTAATTTTCTTTGTTGTAGTTGTCTACATTTTTTGTTTTCTTCTTTTTCCTTTGATTATTTTATTCCATTTCCCTTTCCTCTCATTCTAGGACAAATTAAAGTTTAAAAAATAACAAATAAGGAAAAATAATTTGGGGGAGGGTTGGAGCAATTTAGAAAACTGTCCTTTCCTTGATAGAACCCAATTTCCCTACAATTAAGGGACTATATATTTTCCATGGTAAATCTTTTCTGTACTTTGCCACTTATATAATACTATGGAATATAATTCCATATGATATATGGAATATAAACCACGGACTATTTAAGTTGCTAATAGCTTATAATTAACTAGAATCAATGCTGACTAATGGGAGAGGAGGGACACCTGGTGGTAGTTGATAATTACAAGGGTTTAAAATTTTTTCCCTTTAATTATTTATGTAAAATACACTTCCATATTGGTCATTGTTGTAAGAGTACACACATATTCAAAACCAAAACCCCAAAATAAAATATTAAACACACCGATGTGAAAGATAATATGCTTTGATCCTTTGATCCTCATCCATCTAACAGTTCTTGCTCTGGAAGTGGAAAGTATTTCCTATCATAAATCTTTCAGGATTGTCCCAGATCATTGCAGTGCTGAAAGTAGCCGAATTTTCACAGTTGATCATCATACAATATCGCTGTTACTGTGTACTCTCCATGTACTATTTCAGTTTAGATCAGTTCTTGTAGATCTTTCCAGCTTTTTCTGAAGTCATCCTGCTTATCATTTCTTATTGCACAATAGTATTTCATCACCATCATATACCAGTTTCTTCAGCCATTCCCCAATTGATTGACATCCCCTCAAGTTCCAATTCTTTGCCACTACAAAAAGAGCTGCTATAGATATTTTATAATTATAAGGTAAGGAAGCAAATTTGGCCAAAGAAATAAGGAAAGTAGAAAAACCACAGATGGATAAAGAACTGTCTGTCCATAGAAAAACAGGTTTTTATTAAGTGCCTATGTCTTTTTTTTATATGCCCAGAGCCTAGCACAATGCCTAGATGCTTATTAAATATTATTAAATTGTTGACTTAACAATCACTGTGCTAAGTCCTGGGAACATAAAGGATGAAACAATTTCTGCCCTCATGGAGCTTACAGTCTTGGGGATGGGATAAAGGGAGAAAACATGTATTTATATACATACAAAAGAAGCACAAAGTATCAAGAGGCAAGCTGCCAACATTTGGAGGGGGATAATAATCCTTTCATCATTCTGTTTATACTTATATATAGATCCATGTCTTTACCCACCCCCACTCTTATAATATCATCTCTTTGAGAGCAGGGATTGTTTTATTTTTTATTTTTTCCCATGCAGCCAGTTATTAAACATTTTCCAAAACAACACTGTCTGGTAGTATTTTCTATGGAGTCCATTGGCTTGTTAGTGTTTTTAAAAGACTTCAGCCTACATAAATTATCCATTCCCCACTACCTAATAGTGGAGGAAAATTTTCTAAGACTTTGCTTGAATAAATCAGTCAGTCAGTGAATACCTATAGCATCCATACAATGTCCTAGTTCAGGGGGAATGTTATAATCTATGTTAGCAGCTCTAATGGAAGCTACAATCTAGTTATAGAATCAAGGGATTACCCATCTGGAGATGGAAGGGACCTCGGACGGTATCTAAGCCCAGTTTGACCTTTCTTTTACAGATGAGGAAATGAAAGTCCAAGGAAGTCATGACTTACCCAAGGTCACAAATGTAGTGTCAGAGTTATGATTTAAACCCACATCCTCTGACTCCAGGAGTTTGTTGTTTTTTTTTCCCTACTGTACCATTTTGTAGAAATAAGACTAATGCCATATGAATCAGTAGTAAACAAGAAAAAAAATGTAAGCACTCACTTTTTCCGAGCTTTGGTTTCCTCATCTGGAAAATGGGGATAGACTTTGCCATTGGGCATTTGAAACCCCAGTCACATTATGCCTTTGTCTACCCAAATGACTTTCGTACGGAGCATTTCATTTCCTTTCTGCCCTTCACACTTAACTCCATCTCACTGAATACTGAGGCTCCTTTAAGATTCAGGGCAAGGAGCAACTAGGTATCACAGGGGATAGAGCACCTAGCCCTTGCTCTCTTCTGTCTTAGAACTGATACTAAATCAGAAAGAAAGGGTTTAAAAAAGACTCGGGGGACATTGTGGAAGTCCTTTCTTGATTCCTATCCTAGCACAAACATAGCTGCTAGTACTTTACCTTCTATTACACTGTATTTGTTCTGCATTTACAAATACAGTATATGTATATTTTGTCATCCAAGGGACAATACCTACGCACTTGGAGGTAGGGATTGTTTACTCTTTTTCTTCTCTTCTCTACCTGTCACACAGTATCTGGCACAAAATGGGTGCTTAATGTTTTTCTTTTCATTTAATGACTGATGTTTCTCCATTGCATACTATAGTGGCTCTTACTTTAAAGTAGATGCTGTTATTGTATTGAGGGAATAAACCTTTCTATACCCTTTCTTTCTATTGTTTGTATCAGAAATACTGAATGTTAAGATTTTTATTAAAGGCTTTTTCTGCATGTCTATTGATATAATCATATATTTGGAGGAGTCTTTTAATTCATGTTGTATTGTGACAGTAGTTTTCTAGCATCAAATGAGCTTTTCATGCTTATTATAAAGTTGTTTGATCATGAAAAAATTATTTTTTAAAAACTGCATTGCTGTATTCAATTCACGAATAGTTTAGTATTTCTGTAGATACATTCATTAGAAGAATTGGTGCATAATTTTCTTATTTAGAGTTATCTTACCATATTTTTAATACCAATATCACATTTGACTCAAACATTACTGGGTTTTATTCCATCTTCCCCTATATTTATAAGTAATCTATATAATATTGAAATTATTCTTGAAATATTTGAAAAACAAGCTCAGTCATGCCCCATTTGGACCAGGTGTTTTTTCCTCCCCTTCTGGATACCAGCAAGTTTTTATGTTCATGTCCTGGGGTTCCCCCAACATGACTCCTTCAAGATGACTCCTTCAATACAGTTCCTTGACAGTTATATCCAGATTCAAGACACTCTCTTGGACTTAGCATCTATCTATATAGTTCACAAAATCCCTCCAGTGTTGTGTTTTTTTCCAGATCATTCATGGATTCAAAGAAAAAGTATTTAGCAAAATAGGTGTGGTAAATAATAAGGAAAAATTCCTCCTCTCCCACTGTACAAAAAGGATGTAATATTTCCAGATTTCTAAGTCAGAATTGAGAAGGGGACGGTCCTGGAACAACTTGTAAACCTAAGAATATCACGATTACATTCTGGATGTCATAACGTTAATGCTCTATTTACCAGCACAGCTTTCTTCATTTTGCCTCGCAGATGGTCCCCATTGCTTACAAAGTTGCTCTTATTCCATCCCAGAAAAGTTATGTGGTGATGTGGCCACTCTGCTGAAACACTGCCATCTACTGGAGATTTCTTCAGCTACCGGTGTTTTCCCTTCCTTCAGTCTTATTTGGTGAGTTTGCCTTGGCCAAAACATTTTTATTTAGGGCTATCGGCATATTTTAACTTTCTTTGGTGGACTGGATACAAAGCAAGGGTCTTGGATAACCTCACAAGAGGAATTTTTTGAGGGGGGAAATGCCTGAGCAGCCATGCTCTGCTATTTTAGCAGAAACAAAGTATTTTTGGTTGAACTGTCTTTTTGACATACTCATTCTCCTTTAGTTAGAATTCTCCAGACCCACACTGTATTTACGCTGGGGAGAATAAACTTTCAATTCCCATCATGCCCCTGGCATCTAGATCTAGCGTATAAATTATTCTGGAGCTGGCACGGTTGACCCTTGTCTTGCTTTTCTGTAGTTACAACCACATTGTTGTTCTCCTTACTTGGTTTTTGCTTATAAAAAAGAATATAAGATATTAATGTCCTTAATGCCGCTAGGAATGTATCAACTCAATGGTCACTGGATTTAGACCTCACATTTAGAGAATTAAATTAATTAATGTCTGTAGATGGTCTAAAAGCTATGCAATTGTTAACACTATTTGCCTCCTTTTTAACTCTATCAGTGCAGAAGGGAAGAGGGCCTTACAGACTAAGAGCCTGTTTTGCCTGTTTCATGCCAAAGAATTTGTCCTCTTTTAGCCAGTCAGTTGGGAATCAACCTTTCCATATATAATTAGTCTGTGCCTTGGACAGAAGATACAATTTATCACCAGGATAATACCTGAAGCATTTCCAGCTTGGTAGAACCCCACAAAACCCTGTGTTCTATTTTCCTAGAGCCCAAGATTACCTCCGTGTGATAATGAGATGTTGAATAAAGACTTTTCAGGAAACCCATTAAAAGTACTATTTTGTTGTATTTATATGGAAATTATAACATATATTAATGCATATGTATTTATGAGTGTATATTATATATGTGTCTATGCATGTATGTATCTGTCAACCTGTTTGTCTATCTGTCTGTCTGTCTGTCTGTCTATCCATCCAGGAAAACTATGTTTTCTATATGCACATCTATTCCTCTTAAATATCCTTTTATTTTTACAGATTATCCAAAAGGGGATTTTGAATGAAATGAAAATGTTTGATTAATAAATGTTGATTTAGGAGGTTCTGGTTTTAAACTATAATAATGGTAGAAGAGAAGAGAAGTATAATAAGGACATCAGCCCTGGTTATTGGAGCAGGATGGCTAGCGTCTCCACTTCCACCTCAACCTCACCTTTCAGAGTCTTGGTGTCATCCTGAAACTTGACCAAGATTCAGAATAATTTGTCATTGGTTTGTAGTTGGAAACTAATAGCTGGCAAGGTCTGAAGATGCTTTTTTATGGCTGCAGAAAGTCTTAACAGGACATACTGACTATGTATGAGGGACACTGACTAAATCCTGAGACAGGGACCATCTACATAAAATTCACTTACCCTGTCTCTCTAGGACTGAGGTCTGGGTAGCTTCAGTGGAGAAGAGTGAGAGAAAGGTTTTCAGGAGTTCATGTTGCCTAATGGGACTCCTTTTTTGACCATGAAGAAATCTCTATGGGTCTAAGATATGGAAATGTTTTGCGTACTCTGGAGGCATATTAATTCACGGATGGCTCTTTCTTTTCTTTTCTTTTCTTTTTTAATGCACCATGTTTATTTTGTATTTCAGTGAGAACAACTTTAACAAGATGAAATTTTGTAGTGGGCTGCTAAATAAGAGAACTGTCTGATATATTTCATTAGTAGGAGATTCATAATATACTTAATAATCATCCTTATGTTTGCATTTTGGATATGAACTATTTAACAACTGTAGAATATCATAAATGATTGAACATTTTTCAAGATTTTTTAGGTCTTTTTTTCTGATTATATTCCTCTAAGCCTGAGTTTTTAATATTTATATGAAATAAGCAAGCCTGCTTTACCCAAAGGGTTGTAAATTTCCCAAAGCTTTCTTTTAATTATTTGTTAAACTTTGGAGCAGTAAGGTTTTAAAATCAGTACTAGCTATCATCTGGGCTTCTTCCCAAATCAAACCTTGCTCTCGTGCTTTGGCTTTTTCAAGATGCTTAAACAAGGTTAAAGGTAAATCTTCTTTTTTATTATCTGAAGAGTCCTGACTGGTGTTTCCCAGTCCAAGTCCCCTTTTATCCTGTGATATTTGGTGCCCAATCCAAGTCCCCTTTATGCTGTGATATTTGGTGCTCTTTGGGGAATGTGTTAAACACAATCATATTGGTGAATAAGGAGGATCTTGATCTTCATACTCTATAATCTCTTCACTTGATGGGTTTTTTTTAGCAATTCTATTAATATACCTGTTTTGTGTTCTTTTATTGTCATTGGCATTGATTGGAATGTCAGTTATATTCCTTAATAAAAGCTCAAACTTTCCCCTACTCATCATTTTTTTCTGGAACCCTTGAAGTAGTAATATGCTTTTAGGAAGTGGTCTACAAGAATTATCTTCTATATATGTATTCTTAATAACAAGCTCACCCTCTTTATTTTCTTCATTCTTCTCGCCTGTTCTTTCCTTGCACTTTTTCTTTTCCCAATGCTTTCTCTTATTATCATCCAAGCTAATATTTTCTTCAGTATTATCTCTGTTTAGTTCATGTCGACTTGAGGGTGATTGTGAAGACTGATGTGAAATATTAAAGGAAACATGTCGAGAAAGAGACACATTTGAGGTTGTTTCAACTTCTTCTTTTAGAGCCTGAAGAAATTCGAAGCTCCTTTTGTCATTCTTTAAACTTTGCTTTCTTTCTAATCCACTTTCATTTGTGGACTTCTTTCTTTTATCTAGACCTAACATGATATTTTTTAACTCTGTTTCTGATTGAATTGGGTCCATTTTTTCCTGGGATTATATGACTCTGTTTTGGCTTTACTTCTGATGAAATTGAGTATCTGATCTGTTTTTCTCACATTTGACATTTCCCCAGAAGGTAGGAACAATGGGGACCACACACCCAAGCAGCATATGACAGGCAGATGCAGTGAACTTCTGGGTAGAGCACCAAGGAATTCTTGGACCAAGCAGTGGGGGTTATATGGCAGCTCTACAGCTTGAGACCAAGAGAGATAGATAAGGAGATTGTGGTTAGAAAGGTAGTGTTCTCAGTTCAAAATATTGGACGTCTTGTGATGATATGGTCTTGGATGTGGCCATAATGGTATGGATTGATGTGGAGTGGAGACAGGGTTCTCCTGGTAAGTGCTTAACCAGCTCTCTGGAAAAAAAATGTATATACAAAATACTTTAAAGTTTAGTCTACATCATCATCATTTTCTCCATCACTTTCTTAAGTCTAGAAATCATCAAAATAGGAAATTAAGCTCTGACTTGTTTTTGCTTGTTTCTGAGATGTACATGCTTATACTGCAATTTTAATAATCATGTCTTTAAGCAGATATGAACTGGCTGCAGCACACACTAAAGTGGAGATAGAAGTAAGCAGAGATGAGCATGTCAAGGAGTTCAAATGACCATTAATACTAAGAATAAAAAGATGCTGGTGAGGAAGAGAGGAAGAACATGAGTTAGGTACTAAAATTATCCAAGAAGGTTTGAGTGGATGCCAGGTGACAGAAGATAAAAAGTGGCATTTATTTGTAGAAAGTAGTATAGTTGATCATAAAACTTAAAATGTGAAGTGAAAGGTATGATCTGAGAGTAACACTAAAGAGAAAGGTAATTATGTATTATTAAATGGGGAAAGTGCTACTGGAGATGGTAGAGAGAACTGCATATTATCCAGAAAGATCAGCTTTTTGTTTTCTTGAGAACACAGAAAGGTTTAAAAAAATCTTTACCTTCTGTCTTAGAATCAATACTAAGTATCAGTTCCAAGGCAGAAGAGTGGTAAGGGCTAGGTAACTGGGGTTAAATGACTTGCCTAGGTCACACAGCAAGCAAGTACTGAGACTACATTTGAACTCAGGACCAACCATCTCCATATTTGCCTCTCTAACCACTGAGCCACTTATCTGCCTCAAAAGGAATAGGTTTTTTAAAGTTAGTTTAAGAATAAGGAGATAACCTATTTGCCAAGAAAAGCACAGAAACTATATGAACACAATTACAAAGCACTTTTCACACAAATACAGTGAGATCTAAACAATCAGAAAAATACTAATTGCTCATGGGTAGGCCTAGCTTATGTAATAAAAATGACAATTCTACCAAAAATTAATTTGCTTATTCAGTGCCATACCAATTAAACTATCAAAAATTATCTTATAGAACTAGAAAAAATAATAACAAAATTCATCTGGAAGAACAAAAGATCAACAATATCAAAGAATTAATGAAAAAAATGTGAAGGAAGAGGGCCATCAGTAGCAGATCTTGAACTGTACTATATAAAGCAGTAATCATGAAGACAATTTGATATTGTCTAAGAAATAAAATGGTGGGTCAATGGAATATATTAGAAATATAATATGCAGGTAAATGACCTCAACAATCTATCTAGTGTTTGATAAACCCAAAGATCTCAGCTTTTGTTACCTGTGCACCAATAAATTTACCTTGTTTTATTGTATTCCTACTCTACATTCTTATCCCAAAATAACTCAGTATTTGACAAAAACTGCAAAAAAGTATGGCAGAAACTAGGTACAGAACAGTATCTCACACCATATGTCCCAAGATAAGATCAAAATGGAGATATGATTTAGATATAAAGGTTAAAACCATAAGTAAATTAGGAGAAAATAGTATAGTATACTTGTCATTTCTATGGAGAAGGGGACAATCTATACAAACAAAACCAATGCAACCAAGATTAGAAGGGAAATAAGTGGGGAAAATTTTGTAACAATTTTCTCTGATAAAGGTCTCATTTCTTAAATATATAGAGAACTAAGTAAAAGTTATAAGAATAGAATCCATTCCCCAATGGTCAAAGGATATGAACAAAGTTTTCAGATGAAGAAATCAAAGATATCAATAATCATATAAAAAGTTCTATATCATTATTGATTAGGGAAATACAAATTAAAACAACTGTAAGATACCACCTCACAGCTATGAGATTGGCCAATATAACAGTAAAGGAAAGTAATATTGGATGGGATGTGGCAAAATTGGGACACTAATTCATTATTGGTGGAATTGTGAACTATTCTGGAGGGCAATTAGGAACTATGCCCAAAGTATTATAAAAATGTGCACATACCCTACTAGATCTGGATCCAAAGAGATTTTTTTCAAAAAGGGAAGTAGTGTGTGTGTGGGAAGAACCCACTCATAAAAAATAATTAGAACAGCTCTTTTTGTGGTGGCAAAGAATTGTAAACTGAGGGAATGTCCAACAATTGGGAGATAACTGAATAAATTGTGGTATATGGTGGCGATGGAATACTATTGTGCTATAAGAAATAATGATGTTAGAAAAAACTGGAAAGACCTACATGAACTGATGCAGAATGAAAGAAACAGAACTGGATTATACATAATATTGTATGATACAACAAATATTGCATGGTGACCAACTTAGCTACTCTCTCAGCAATACAATGATCTAGGACAATTCTGAAGGATTTATGACAAGGAATGCTATTTACCTCCAGAGAAAGAATTGTTGGAGCTGAAATGCAGATCAAAACATACTATTTTTCACTTTAGTTTATTTGTGTTTTTATTTAGGGGTTTTGGTTTTATATAAGTATTCCCTTATGACGATAAATAATGTGACAATATGTTTTGCATGATAATACATGTATAACCCAGATTAAAATTGCTTACCATCTCTAGGAAGGGGGGAAAGGGAGGGAGGGAGACAATTTGGATCTTATAACCTGAGAAAACATATAGAGAAAATTGGTATCATATGTAATTGGGAAAATAAAATATCTTTAAAAAAAAGATTAAGGAGATAGTCTAGCTCTTATCACTTTCTGCCTTGGAACAAGTATAGAGTATTGATTTAAGATAGAAGGTAAGGGTTTAAAAAAAGGAGGGGAATGAATTACAATGTAATCAATTTTCTTTAGGGAGCAAGTTAAAGAGATAGGGAAGAAGAGGGTGAAATAAATGTGTGTGAGTGTGTAAGTATCTACTATCTGCCAAACACTAGACTGGTGGCTAGTGATATAAAGACAAAACATAATATTCCCTTCCCTCAAGGGGCCTCTCCATAGTCTCACCAGAGAAAACATTATTTTTATATAGAAAACAGACACAAAGTTGATACAAGACACAAAATAGAGAAAAAGCTAGTTTGGAGAGAAGGTGTCAAAAACTGAGGAAATCAGAATAGGTTTCATGTGGAAGGTGGTGCTTGAACTTAGATTTGAAGGAACTAGAGATTCTGAGAGATGGACATAAGGAGGGAGCATATTCCAGGCATAGGGGACAGACAGTACAATGGCATTCCAATGGGAGGTGGAGCCATGTTTAGCTGAACCAAATGTGGAAGAGAGAAAGTGGGAAAGCATGCAACAAGACAGGAGTAGCTGAGACTGATGACCTGTCATTCAAACAAGAGTGTTCTATTTGGAATGTTACCAGGAGAATCAGTTGAAGAAAGGAACAGACCAACTGAAGGGTTATGTCTTTAACCTTGAAGACAGAAAGGAGGTTGTCTTTTGGCTTTGAAGACAGAAGAAAGAAGGACAAAGTCCAGCTCTCTCTGATTTGCTCTGTTGTGATAGTGACTGAACTTCCAGACCTATCAGCCATTTCTTCCAACTGAAATATTCCACCATTCTCCAAACTGAGACTCATTATAGTATTAGGGAAATCCCCAACCCTCTTACCTCCATTCTCTAACCCTTCCTGTCTTCCCCAAATAAATCCCTTACTTAAGATAAAGAAGAGAAAGAGCATTTCATTTGAGACATCATAAACTCACCCTGAGTTGATTTAGAAGAAGAGAGAAGAAGGAAGGGGGAGGGGAGGAAAAGGGAGGCTGACGGGAGGGAGGAAAAGGGAAGAAGGGAGGAAGAAGTAGGTAACAGCCTGATCTGTTAGTTATCAATTACCAATCAAAATAGTCCCTTATTACACAAAATAGGTGTGGAAGGATATAGGGCAGTGATGGTGAACCTTTTAGAGACTACTGGGTGCTGAAACTGTGCCCTCATGCCACATGTGAGCCATCCCCTTATCCCAGAGAGGGGAGGGAGGAACTTCTCCCATTGGGTTGTTGGGAAGAGTGGTGGGTCATGTGAGAAATGTCCTCAGGAGAGCCGGAGATGGGGAAGGGAACAGCACCCTCTGGCACATGTGCCATAGGTTTGTAAACATAGGTGTAGGGTGAAACAAGCCTGGTGCGATATGTTGGAGCTAGGTTATGAAGGGTTCTAAATGCCAGACCAATGATTTTAAATGTGATTCCATATTTAAAGGGGGTCTTTGGAGTTTATTAATGGGACAGGGACATGGCCAAATTAGTACTTTAAGAAAATCATTTTGGTAGTTGAGTGGAGGATGGGTTGTACTGGGGTGAGAATTGAGGCACTGAGACCAATTAGAATGCTATTACATTAGTTCAGGTGAGCAATGATCAAGACCTGAACTAAGGTGGTGGCTTGTGAGTAGGGGGCAAGGATCAGATGTGAGAAAAGATATGGAAATAGAAATGACAAGATTTGACAAGAGATTTGATATTTGGGGTAAGTGACAAGTTGAGGATGGCAGGCCTGGGAGGACTAGAAGGAAGGTGGTATCCTTAACAGTAATAGATTTGGGAGGTAAGATGATTTCTGTTTTGGACATGTTGAATTTGAGATACTGGTGAGACATTCATTTTGACATTTTGAGTAGGTAATTTGTGATGTGGGTCTGGAGCTCAATAGAAAGCCTAGGGTTGGAAATACTGGGCTAGGAGCAATCAACACAGAAATGATTAAAAGCCATGGAAGCTGATAAAATCACCAAAGAAAAGGAGAACGTGAGAGGGCTTAGGACAGAGCATTGAGTAATATCTACAGAAAAGGGATGTGGTATGGATTATTGAGAGAGTATATGAGGAGCCTATGATAAACAGTGTTAAATGTTATAGTCAAAGAGGATGAGCATTGAGAAGAGACTATGATTTTGCAATTAAAAGTTCACTGGTGACTTTAGAAATGGCCTTTCAGCTGAGAGATGAGATTCCAAGCCAGATTCCAAAGGGTTAAGAAGTAACTTGGAGGGCATAAATGGAAGAAATGGAGTGTAGATAGAGATGGGATAGAGTAGACGGTACTGTAGGCTAGGTACTGTATGGGTGTGAGTAGAGCCAGCAAGTGTGAGAAGTATGTTTGCAGAGGAATGGATGAAGAGAGGAGGGATTATGAAAGTATTGGAGTTGGACCTAGAATGAAGCAAGAAGAGGAGACGGAGGGTAGAAAGGTATTGTTTCTTAGGGGGCACAGAGGAATGGTCTGAGTACAATGAGAAAGAACACTTGGTAGGAGGAATATTTGTACAAACAGCCACAGAAAGACAAGCAGATCCAGGTAAAGCTGCACTTTTTTTTTCTAAATGGTATATATAAGTGTTAGTCCTTAAAGATTACCTGCCTTTTTGTTTGTCATGGATGCAGGTTGGGTCCTTGCACAGAAACTGCCTGGAGGTTTCCCAGGGGACTGACCCTCTCCCCCACCATTCCTCTTCCCTACTGCCTCAGGCAGCTCCTCTATCCTGGAACCTTCCCTCAAGGTCCCTCTCTTCAAGATAATTGCTTGTGATGGCAACTTGAGAGTCAGAATGCATGATATATCAGGAATTCTATATATTTTAACAAAATGGAAGATAAATAGTATTATTGTTTAAGCTGCATAAAAATATAATCTGATATGGTGGCTGAAAATCTCCCAAGGGAATGTTTAAGGACTTGAATTAACAGAGGATGGCTGTACCAGCTGTGGAATTCATTACCTAGTATGAAGGATCTATTTGTCTTTTCTCAAATGGAAGAACTCTGCAGGCAGAAACCCATGTGTATTGATTTGTGTTTAGACCTTGATTTCCATAAACACTGAACCTCACACAATAATGAAGAAAAAAAGCCACAATAAGGATGGAACTGTATTTCACCATTTCCTAGTATCTATATCTCTTGACCACATAAATGGCATCCTTTCCTCTCCATTTTGTTGAGATTCTGACTGATTTTCAGTTCTTTTCACTATCTGTAGCCCTTAAAATGAGCATTTTAAAAGTGATCTGCAAGAATGTACATATAGTTGCTAATTTTGTAGTTCGGAATATCTAGTAAATACTCAACACTTAGAAAAAAGGATTTCCAGGAGAGAATAGAGAACTTTCCACTAGATGGTGGAATTCTGCCATAGACTCAGGTTTTAAAAGTATAGGGGAGGGACATCATTTAATTAAGAAACTTGGAATTTAGATAGAAAATAAATGTCATAGTAATACTAGGTTGACTAAATGGATTCAATTTCTTGATCCAAAAATGGACATTTTCTCTTAATGAGCAGCATGCCATTTTTGAAATAAAGTCCACAATGCAAAGTAATTTTGGTATTCTAAGTTTTCAGGAGAAAAATAGAATATATAGCATGTTTTTGTTTAAATCCTCAGTTTTGGTAGGACCATCATTCTCTAATTTTTAATAACTTAACAAAAAGCCTCCTATATTTGTCAAAATTGGTTAAGTTTTTATCTATCTGACTTTTAAGAGGAAAACTATTGGCAAAATTCTTTATGTTGAGAAAACTGATTAAAAAAAAACAACACTAAATCCAGCAGCTATTTTTCAGGTCATGAGAAGCCCACTAAGTCAACATGGGTAAATACAAAGAGATACTGCTCTAGGTAGAGTCTATTTGGATTTATGATAAGAAATGTTTCTCTTCTGTTCTCCTCCTCACTACTGCCATGCTCTAGAAACTACTTAGCCCCATTTAATCTGGATGGAGTAAGATACAAATGTTGAATCATTAAAAAATGAGCAGCATCACATGGAGACCAATGAATAACCATGTGGTGGATGTGAATAAATTCCAATCTAACTAATTAGAAACTGCAGTGACTGTCATAAATAAAAGATGTCATCAAGGAAGTGTATGACAGGTAAAAAGATGGACTGGCTACATGGGAAGATGTGAGAGATGGGATGATAAATGGAGAGTTGAGTGCTCCAATGTCCTACCAATGTTAGAAAACAATAGAAGAAGTCCTCCAAGTTATTTAGTGAACTTCTAGTGAACTTGCAGGAATCCTGGACAAGAGTCATATACTGTTGGCTGACATGGAAGGGTTGCAATTTTCTTCATTGAAATGATCTGAATTGATGAGCTCATAGATCCATTTGAGTATTATTGATAAAATAGTGAGAAACAGCACTGGGTCCTTGCAAATGGAGACCATGTTCTGAAGTATTGCTCATGTTACAGAGAAGATCCTACTTCCTATCAATGACATTCTAAACAACCACCATATCTTTTTGGAAGAGATCTGTTTAAAGCCTAATCTAGATATATGGACCTGTTTCTTCTTTAGAGGAAAAAGTGAGTAATGTCAGTTGTGGCTAGAACCAGTGAATTTTCCTGTTTTCAAAGCTCCTAAAAGTCAAGAAGCTAACTCAATACCCAGGTGAGCCTGTGAATGTCATTCTGTTCAATTACCTGCAACCCCACTCAAAACTTTTTTTGCAAACAAATATGGTATTAGTCAGAAGGGTGAACATGGATGAAATCTATCTGACAGATTAGTACTGCCATTCACAAGCCCTGCATTCATATTTTTGCTAGGAAGTATTATATTATCTTAAATAAAGCTAGCTTTCATTCTTATAGACTAGTAATAAATAGATGTTTATCCTTTATGTGGGAAGATGCCACTATAGATAGATCATCAGTCAGTAGGGCATATGTGCTAAATAATTTTTTCTAGTACTTGAGATGAATTTGTGTCAATTCATCATATTATCCATTTTGACTTGTCTGGTCAACCTTAGGCCCAATAGCTTTCATTTGAAAAGTCTGGTTGTGATTAGATTCAGGCCATGGAACAGAGTGAATCTCACTAGTTTAAAGAGTAATTGAGTTGTTGAGTTGACTCTTCTAAATTTCACACCTCAGTAACACTATAACCAACTATATTTACCACTCTCAGAGAAACAGCTTACCTTACCCATCTTTTTTTTAACCTTTATCTTCTGTGTTAGTATAAATTTTAAGACAGAAGAGCAGCAAGGGCTAGACAATGGTGGTGAAGTGAATCACTCAGAATCACCCTCTCCAAGTTCAACATTTCCATGTAAGGTCCTTATGATTTTCTTACTTAGAATACTGAAATATCAATTGAGCTTTCAATATTTCAGGATTCAGTCTATCAGTCAAAAACCAAAAAAAAGGCTTGTGTATATATATATATATATATATATGCCTATCTTTGAGATCTTAGAATTAATAACAAATTTCAGAAAAGCAGTTCCCTGGCATATGGTAAGTGCTTAACAAAGGTTTGATGATTGATTAACCTGTTGCCAATCCAAGCTTTCTGTGACTTCATATTCATTTCCTATTAGTTAGATTCATAGGCATTTTCCCCAATATCTTTTAGGTGTTTGGGACTCTTATCTGCTCAGTTATCAATTCAACATTTCTTTATGGAACACCCATTTTGTAGTTTAAAAACAAACAACCAAAACTCTTTTTGTCTTAGAATTGATACTAGCTATTGGTTCCAAGCCAGAAGAGTGGGAAGGGATAGGCAATTAGAATTAAATGACTTGCCCAGGATCACACAGCTTTAAAGTGTGAACGTTTGAGCCCAGGACCTCCCTCCCATCTCCAAGTCTGCCTTTTTATCCTCTGAGCCACCCAGCTGCCTCTATGTAGCTGGTTCTTAAGAGCACTGCAAAGAAGGATAAGATTTCATCCTTGCCCTCAAGGAGCCCTCAATCTAGTTGAAGAAACAAGCACTAAAGCAGGAATTGGTAATACATATATTAGCTATTGAAATGAGTAATGCAGAGAGTACCTACAAAGGAATTCAGAGAAGGGAGAAAGGAATGTGAACATAGTCAGGAAGATTTCATGGAGGAGGAATGACCGGAGCTTTTCAGTGATTGGATTAGTTCAGGAAAGGAAGGAAGGCATCCTAGGAGAAAGAGATTTATACAAAGGTACAAGATCAGGAATTAGCTTAATCATTTTTTCTTTTTAAATGTTTCAAAGGTACACTTATTTTTTTCCCAGTATTGTCACTTCCCAATGATTCCTCCCTTTCCTTCTTCCCCCTAAACCCTACCTTGAAACAAATAAGTATAGTTCCAGGCAAACAAATTAGTACATTGGCCACGTTTGAAAATTCCATACCTGTAGTGCACCACCTCTTTCAAGAGATTTCTTGGAGGAATTATAATGGAACATTCTAGAGATAGCAAAGATTCTGTTCTGGTGCATGAACAGGTTTTGTTTTAGGGATTAGGCAGGCTAGAAAAGGCAGTGAGAAGATTGCTGAGCATTCCAAATGCCAGATTAATTTCACAAATGATACTGATACATTATTTTCATTGACATATACTTAATGACTTGAAGTATATATATATCCTTATAGTGTCAGATTTACATGATGGCTGTTTTCACTATATCATTTAATCTTCCATTGTTTCAGGCAACTTTTTGCATGTTTTTGACCTTGCTGTATTTATTCAGAAGTGACAGTATTTGGAGAAAGCTGGGTGGCTCAGTAGCCACACCTAGAGACCAGAAGTCTTGGGTCCAAATCTGACCTCAAATACTTCCTAGCTCCATTACCTTGAGCAAGTTACTTACCCCCCACCCCCCAACTGCATAGCCTTTATCCCTCCTTCTGCCTTGGAACCAATATAAAATATTGATTCTAGGACAAAAGTTAAGAGTTAAAAAAAAAAAAGAAGTGATAGTGCCTGCTCCAGGAAGCATGCTAGTCAATTCTGGCATCATCCTAGGATATCTTAATTTGGCTGCTTGTAGTGACTTCCAAATATTCCTTTCTTCAGTGTTCTTTCAGAATACCTTTTTTTTCCAATGATGCCTATTTAGTCAAGAAATTTATTTTATTCAGCTTTGTTTTCTTTTCCCCCCTCAAAAGGTAATTTAAAAAATTAATACAGTTTGGGGGATATAAAAATATCTAAGTTATTTTTTTTATTAAAGCATTTCCCTATCAGCTTAGACTCCTCAAGATTTATGGTTCTGTGCCTCACCCTCAAATGTTTATTAAGCTACAACTGGTTTTGTCCATAGGCATCCTGAGGGTGGCAGCAAAATTGCAATTGATGAAGCCCATAGCCAAAGTATATATATTAGACTCTGATATTTCGAATAGAGGAAGTGATGGGAACAAGGGACTTATGACATGACAGGCATTGTGCTAAGCACATTACAAATACTACCTCATTTGATCCTCATAACAATCCTGAGAGGTAGTGCTATTAGGACCCCTTTCCCCTTCTTTTACAGTTGAGGAAACTCACTGTCATGATCTCTCTTTAATATAGAATTTTTATTTTAGCCCAAGTTTTATTTTCATTTTGATTTTAATCCTGGTCCTCTGACTCAATTTTCAGTGTTGTTTTCACTAAATCACACAAGTTGACTGAATTAGCAATATTTAATCTAAATTATAACATATTAAAGATTTGCCAGGTGGATTTACCTAATTTGATTCTCCCCCCCCCCAAAATAGGTGCTATTATTTTCCCTACATCCTAGAAGGGGAAACTGGGGCTCAGAAAAGTCAAGCCATGGGGTCATGCAATTTCTAAGGGTCAGAGGATGGATTCAAATCCAGTTCTTTCTGACTCCAAGGACAGCTCTCTTCCCATCTTTACTAGACTTCTAATTTTTGAATGAGTTAATTGATTAAATGAGTTAAATGATTAAAAAGAATTGGGTAGCCTCTAGCTCTCTTTTCTTAATGGTCAATGGTAATAAAATACATTAACAGGACCTATGACCAAGGTCTAGACGGAGTAAAGTTTGACTTAATTGCTCTCCTCCAAAAGGTTTAAAGCAAACAATTTAGCATCTAAACATGAAGACCTTCATGTACCTAACCAAAAATGAAAACCACTACCATGACTTCCTCTATGTAAATACATTGATTTTATTTGTGCAAAAATCTTTTCACTTTGACAAAATTAATCTATTTTTATATGGTTTGTTGAATAGAGTCATTAGAAGGGACCACCTTATCTCACCTGATCCTGCTTTACCTTCTGCAGTTGGAGATCTTATGTTGTCTCTAGTAATTTTTTTTAATTTAATTTATTTATTTTTATTGACATAGCATTTTTCCCCTTTTAAACATTATTTTATTTGGTCATTTTCAAACATTTTTCCTTGGAAACAAAGGTCATTTTCTTTTCCTCTCCACCACACCCCACCCCTCCCTTAGCTGACACATGATTCCACTGGGTATCACATGTGTCCTTGCTCTGAACCCATTTCCATGTTGCTGGTATTTGCATTAGGGTGTTCATTTAGAGTCTCTCCTCAATCATGTCCCCTCAACCCCTGTAGTTAAGCAGTTGCTTTTCCTCGGTGTTTTTATTCCCACAGTTTGTCCTCTGCTTGTGGATTAGAAACTCTTGATGTTAAACCCAGAGTCTGCTGTTCTGATCAGAGGTCACTACTTTCCAGGGTTTATCAATTTTGTGAAAGTTTCTAGAATACTGTTTTCCCAGAAATTCTCATCAAATAGGGAGTTCTTTCCCAAATAATTGATAGTCTCATCTTTTTCCATATACTGAATTACTGAGTAGTTCAATTGTTTCTGATTCTTCTTTACCTAGTATGTTTCACAGACTTTTCCTACATTTTAGTTATTATATTTTATTTACTGTGCTCCATTGATGCTTTTCTAATTATTAACCAGTACTAAATAATTGCGATGATTACTGCCTTACTATATAATTTGGGATATAGAAACATTACTCCTGCTGCATTCCTTTTATATTTAATTATTTCCCTTGAGATTTTAGACTTTTTGTTTCTCCAAATGAATTCTTAAAATTATTTTGTCTTCTTGTATAAAATTTTCCCTTGGTACTAGTATCTTCATTTTTATCAGATCATCAGATCCTTGAGAGTATTTTTCTCCCCAGTGCCTAACACAAGGCCTGGAAAATAATAGATATATGTTAAAGGCTTATTGATAGATCCAAGCAGGAGAAATTCTTCATTTCTTTGAGGGGTGTTCTGTAATTGCAACTATAGAAGTCTTGAGATGTCTGGGTAGATTGACTCTCCGATATTTCTTGTTATTTTGTAGTTCATTTGAATGGAACTTCCCTTTCTATGATTTCCCTCAAGACTTTTATTATGGCCACTGTAAAGGGAGTACTCCAGTGAGATTTCAGAAAAAACTGAAGACAGAGAAAGACAAAGAGAAATGCTTTCAGATGCAAAATAGTTTCTTCCCCTAAAAAGAGTGGTAGATTTGAATGCCTTGATTGAATTTCAGATGGTCTAAAAACCAATAAATATTTTTCTCCCAGGCATAAACTGCATTTACACAGTTGTCCCTGTCATCTATATAGAGCCTCAAAGGAGTTTGGAAGGTTAAAAAAATAAAAGACTTAGTTACCCCAATGGAACCAAGTTGCTTATGGAAGGAAGGGACTTTTGATTAAAGAATTTGTCACAAGGAAAGCTATATCTATATCTTCTCCCATCTCCCCTGTGGAGGTGACAGACAACCCCAATCCTCAGGTTCAGAGGAAATCAAAGGTAAACTGTTACCCACCTAAAGTAAGACTTTGCTGTAGCTGATCGAACTTTTCTAGTACTCTACCTGAAAAGATCAAGGTAATACTACAACTGAAAAAGCACAGTACTCTCCTTAGCCCAACCAGTAGTGGCAGTTGCCCATTAAAGAGCAAGCCCATGAGACCAGAAGAATAACCAGTCATGTCCTAAGAAGAGACCAGTGGCATAATGGCCTGCTTGATCCAATCTGGCAACATCTGCCCCTAATGGATTGGTACACCTTTCATTCTGTCCAGTGCTCTATTCAGAATTATTTGGAAGCAACTGCCCTGTGGCTGCCCAATCCAATCCAGCAGTAGAGAAGCCTGGTCAGTGAGCAAGTGCCATGCTTGACCCAGAACACCTACAGGTTAAATTGGCCTATCTAGCTGAGACACTGACCCTATAAACTCCAAGTTTAACTGAGCCACTACCAGTCCAGAGGAGACTTTGTGTCTTAGGAATAGTCCAACCAAATAGTGGAGCAGCTTATAGTGAACTTGAGGAGGACCTTCTGGAGAGAGAAAGGACATTAAAATTCTGCTACTCCAGAATTATTAGTGTTCTTGACCATTTGGGAATTCTCCTTTAAAAGTGCCTCGCTTTTGGGTTCCTGATCACTCTTCCTCTTCTTGGACCTTGAGTCTCCTCTGGTGTTGAGGGGAAGAGATGCTTTATGATTACTCTTGTTGCTATGCCTTTTGAGTAAGTGCTTTGGCAAAAGGGTTATCTGAGTCTAGTAAAGGAGATCCACCACTAGAGGTTCATGAATTATTATTTGGAAAGATCCAAAGAACCCTTGGAATAATAACAGCAACCCCTCTGGAAATCCAACTGGTCAGTAGGTGAGTTGGGTGAATGAGGAGAAAACAAACACTATATAGAAATGCTATTGATTGTTGTTGAATGGTTTTGTATCCTGTTTTATTACTGAAGTTAATTGTCTCAATCCACTTCTGGTTTCCCTGAAATTTTCTCAATAAACTATCATGTCAACAAATAGTTATAGTTTTATCTCCTTTTTGCCTATTCAAAGTCTATACTTTACTTCTGTTGTCTTATTGCTATCACATGCATTCTGGCGAATGGAGACATTCTTGCTTTATTCTTGCATTTATGGGGAGGCTTCAAGTATTTTCCCATTGCAAGTTATGCTAAATTTTGTGTGTGTGCATACATATATGTATAGACAATTCTTGCTTTTCATAAGCTGACTGTTCTGTAGATCATTACCTAAAATGACTTTTACATAAAGTAAATTTTCCTCTACCCCCCACTTCACTTAGCCTATATAACAAAGACAACATACATAAAATAATACAAAAATCACAAAATGTGCTAAAATGAAGAAATATTAGGTTATAAAATAGTTCCTCTTCTACATGGATTTTACTTTCAGTGTGTCAGTTATCCACTCTTACACCAGGGGAAGGAGGGAAGCAGGAAAGGGGCTGCTGTTGGAGGAAGGGAGGGACTGACACATAGGTCAAGGACATGCAAAGGCCAGGACCAAATGCACAAAGATTCCTCTCTTTATGCTGGAGGTCTTCCCAGGGCAGCAGTTTGCTCTTAGTAGCATATCAAGTCTTTTGCTTTCACTTGGTGGTATTTTTTTGGGATTTTTGTTTTTTGTTTTTTGTGATGGGGAGGTGAGAGGCTGAAGAGCTCTGAGCTAAGGGGCAGGTGGGGGAGAGATAACAGTACCATCCAGGAAAGTTAACAAAGATATTAAAAGTTAAAAAAGAACTATCTGTGGTTACGGACATCCACTGGGGCTGTTATCCCCCCACAGATGAATGGGTCACTACTGTATAGTATTATATAATAATGCAAAATGTACTTTATTACTATAATACTAGTAATGTCTTCCTCTGTTTTGTCAATTAAACTTTATTATACATACATATGTACAAGAAAATCACATTATATATTGTAAACCTTAAAATTTCTCAGACTTATGAATGTTGGAAATTTCCTCATTGGGGAATCTTCTACTTAAAAAAATTCCCTAGCAGATAGTGAGAATTCTACTTGAATGTGAGGGCTCCTTGCCTTGGGAATATCCCTACTCCACCCTACTTAGGACTGCTTTAGGACAGAGAGCTCCTTGAGAACAATGAAAAGTACTTTGATCCATGCTTATGGAAGGGACAGGAAGTTCTTTGAGTCATGACTGTTTTAGAATTGATACAATGGGATACTAAGTACCTATAAAGGTGGGGCAACTTGTAAACTACTTAAACCTAAAAGGGTGATAACTTATTCAGAGGTTTTTTCTAATGAAATTTGTCAACACAGCAGCATTTTTTTCCTGACTTACTAAAGAGATTAAAACTACTCAGCTGTGAATTCAAAATAGGCGGTCCTTTAGAAACATCTACAGTGATTGGTAGATGTAAGGACTTAGGGGAGGTGACAGAGAAGATTTTGCCCTTAAAAATAAGAGCTCAGGGAAGAGCTGGGAAGTCATTCTGAAACATTCAGATGGAGGAGGGAGCTGGTGAAAGCAGCTGAGATGCTGCTGGCCTGGTGTCATTAGAAATCCTTACTTAGACAGATCTTATGGTGAGTTATAAAAAAACTGACTGATTTCTCTCTTAAGGCTCAGGTCTAGGCCATATTGGCTTGAGGCCCTTTATACTTATTCTTTCCTTACCCTCTCTCTCCTTCTTTGATTACTCATTGTATTGTTAATTAAAAATCTCTATAAAACCCAATTGACTTGGGTATCTGAATAATTGGGAATATTCCCCTGGCGACCACCTTATATTTGATTTTAAAACTCAAGACACTGTAGTGAAACATATTTCTGCGGTCAAATTTACTCACCCTCTCTTATATCTATCACAATTTATATCTTCCACTATTTTAATCACTACAGTTTAAGACCTCAACCATTTTAAATCTCACAATATAGAGTCAACAGGTATTTGCCTATATCTGTGGTTTTAGCCATCCATGGTAGGTC
Source organism: Monodelphis domestica (assembly GCF_027887165.1). Taxonomy (NCBI): domain Eukaryota; kingdom Metazoa; phylum Chordata; class Mammalia; order Didelphimorphia; family Didelphidae; genus Monodelphis; species Monodelphis domestica. The sequence goes on from NC_077231.1 coordinate 178,682,207, forward strand.
TTGGGATATATCCCCTATAAATACAGGGCCCTACGGTACCATGACATAAACAGAATTATGAAATGAAGGGTAAAGTTAATGATAAAGTTTGCACAGTACTGTACAGTAAACTTAACATAGATGCCCCTTAAGGTTCCATCCACAGCACCAAGCCTTTATAACTGGAAGTTGGTTGCACAACTATAAAGCTATAGAGAAATGTTTGGACAGTGGCTTTCTTTTTTTTCCTTATGTATCTGAGAAAAGCAAGCAACATTATCCTCAAATAGTCTTTGAACGTTAAAAAAATCTTGAGGTATTTGGATTTGTTTTATTTTAATATTAGAAAAAAATTCACTTGAGGGAAGTGCTTCTTCATCTCTTTTGCTGTGAACCCTTTTGGTTTGATCTCAAGTCCTGAAATTTCCCTTTCTGATATAATCTTTGCAGCTAGCAGCTCAATCAAATCCTCATTTGACAATTTTTCTCCATAAGACTCAGTCAACTTTTCATCATTCTCATCTCCATGGAGCTCCAATTCTTGTGCTAATTTTATAATCATGTTACTCACTTGAAAAGTTTCTTCTGTCAAATCTCTGAAAGTAGGATCTGTTGGCACACTTTCCCCCCAAGCTCTCTTCATACATAGTTCTATTACATCTTCCCATACCTCAAGCCACTATATCCCAAAAGACTGCATGGTAAATAATATAGGATTTCCAAAAATCTCTCAATGTCAAGTTCTTATTTTTTTCCAAATCTGTATTCACATGTGCACAACACCTTGAAATTTGCAACCATTCCCTGACCTATAGATTGTAATAATGAGGTAGTGTTATGTTAGGTTAGGGGGAAGATAGACTACATTCCCCTTTTCATCAAAATCATCCAGATGGGAGGGTGACCTGGGTCATTATCTAGTATTGGTAGTATCTTGAAAGGAATGTCATGATCATTACAAAACTTCCTGGTCGAGGAATGAAACAGTGCATAAACCATTGTTCAAAGATGATAAGGATTATTCATACTGTTGGGTTAGTACAATAATGCACAGGTAGTGTTGTCTCCCAGATTCCTTTCAGCGCTCTTTGAGATTTTCTAAGTGGAGCACAAGAACAGGTTTTAATTTCCAAATCCCAGATGCACTCCCTCCAAGTACAAGAGTAGTTTTTTGAAGCTTTGTATCCCGTCATGGTTTTTTCCTACTCCAAGATGTAGGTTCGAGATTACATTCTTTGACAAAATAGGTCAGCTACATTAAAGATTTGCCCTGCAAATTTAATAACCTTTATTATTACTATTGTAAAACCCTTACCTTCCATCTTAGAATCTATAATGTGTATTGGTGTATTGGTGTATTGGTGCTGAGGCAGAAGAGCAGTAAAGGCTAGGCAATGGGGGTTAAGTGACTTGCCTAGGATCACACAGTTAGAAAATGTCTGAGGTCAGCTTTGAGTCTAGCACCTCCAGCTTCCAGGCCAGACTAGCAATCCTCTGAGGCCCCCATTTATTATTATTTTTTTAATTAACTCTGGGAACTTTTTTGTTGCTTCAATATCTGTACTAGCAGCCTCTCCTGACACTTGCATATTTTGAAATCCTGCATAATTTTTAAATTAAGCAAAACTACTTCTTGTTGTAAATACCTGTGTTCCCTTTGGTGTAACTTTACTGTCAAATCTTCAAAGAGGCTTTAAACCTTGAAGTGTCATCAAGCTTAAAAGGACATTCATTTGAGTCTGGTCTTCTGTCCACATTGTGCATAGTTTCTCCATCTCTAGAATAACACTTTCTCTTTGTTTTGATAGATAAATTGACTTCATGTAAGCACTGTCTTTTGTGTGATCCTTCATCTGGATTGGGTCATTTATCATGGTATTTACAATCAACAGTGCAAAACCAACTTCAAGTGCTCTCTGTGATGATTTTCCCCTCCCCTCCACATTTACTAATTATTTTCATTTTTGTTTACAAGTCCATTGGCTTATGTTTATAACATGGTTTATATTTCCCTCCTCAACAGCACATTTGTGGCAAGTCATGGTAATGTAAATATAAATAACATATATAAAATAAATAAAAACATAAAATAAATATAAAAAACACTATTGAACACATTGAGAAGCATAGTATTACTTACTGCAGACATGAGGGAATTGTCAGAGATATTTCACAACTTCCCACTCTCATTTATGCAGCCCATATTGTACATTAGAGGAGAGAGTTTTCTCTTCTTTTTTGGAAGTGGATTTCTTTCAGAATATTTTACATAATCAAATTTGTTTAATGTGAATTTATGGAAGATGAGAATTATATATACATACTTTTATCATATTAAATGATACTTTTATGTTTATGCTTTGTAGGATTTTTAGCATAAATGTTATACTGTGACAAAGATAATTTCTGTTTCTATTGATATAATCACATGGTTTTGGTTAATTTTGTATTTAATAAGTTGAATCCAATTTGATTATAATGAATTATTTTTGAAAGTACTGCTTTAGTCTTTTTGATAGAATTTTATTTAAAAATTTTAAAATGGCATACATATGGGTTATTTAATTTATATTTCGCTTTCTTTGCTTCATTCATTTTTGACTTAAGTATGTCTAAAAAAGCGTTAAAGAATTTTCTTTCTCAATTTTTTGAGAATAATTTACATAGTTAAATGTTCTCTAAACATTGACAGAATAGCCTGTAAATCTACTAGAGCAATGGTTTTCGGGTTTTTTTCCTCCTTTTGAGGAAAACCACTTTTGCAAGAATTGCAAGTTCTTTTCCTGAAACTGTATAGTTTAAGATATCTATGTATTTTTGTTAATACATAGAACACATATATGATATATATGCAATACTTACCAAAATATTTTAGATAAACCACAATTTCTTTTAAATAATTCTAAGATTTGCTGCTTTATAATTATGAATGATGACTCTAATATTTCTTTTTGTTCCTTCTCTGTTAGTTGTGATTTTACCTTGTTTATTTTTATTTGGGTGATTGTATTTTCTTCCTTTTGAAAGTGTTATGAATATGTAAGTTGTTTTTTCTGGTATATTCCTTATCAAGTGGAGCTGAAGAGAAATGTGGAAGCTGAGAAGAGTAAGGGGTGTCTTGCTGAGACAACTAGAAGGAAATGGTTAAAAATCAACTTGAAAAGTTTCTAAAGCAACTCCCTCCATGAGTCAAAGGGAAGCCAAATCTCTCTCATATTAAATAATAATCAGCAGCTCATTATTAACACCCCTCCAAACCCCCAAGATTAAACCATAAAAAACTGATTAGACAACCTGTAGCCTATGATATTGCCTTCTTAGCAGCCACCTAAGTACATCCCTTTCTCTAATGGCCTCCTCTGATTTTGATGCTTCTATACAAGTGGAGAGAAAAGTCTTTGTGCTCCCTTTCCTCCTGATTTAGACATCTGTAGATCTGATAAGTGGATACTTATCAGTCTAGTTTCTTCCATTCTTTCCTATTCTATGTTTCAATCAGCAGTCATCAAGATGAATTCTAATTAATACACTGGGCACTTGTGGTTCTAAAAATAGGCTCCCAATCTCCCAGAGGGAGAGGGGCAGAGAAATTTGAGGAATCAGGGGACATCAGCAAACCTCTCATCAGCAGAGTGGTTCTTCAATCATCTTGGATGCAGCAAATTTGTTCTTGAAAAAAATAGATCATGTCTTCAAGCTGAGGCTGTCTCCTGGGTGTTCTAGATTTCAGGGATCCTGCATTTCAACACTACTTAGTCCTTGTGCATAAGCCTAATGATCCCTCAGTTCAAATATCTATGAATTATTAAGGTCAGTTAATTAACACATTTTTCTTCTGCAGAGGTAATTAGATGAATAGCACATTTGCCCCCTTTTTTTTCCCATATCCCCTGGCTGTGGCTTGGGATGGAATAGAGGCAAATGGCATATTATGGCACAGATGCTAAAGGGGAAAGTTATTGTTCTATTCCCATTTGGTTTCTGAAGCATCAGCCTGTAACTGAAGACTGTATTGGGGAGGGAAGTAGTGGAGATAGAAGTCGGAAGAGAGGTAGTGCAGGGAGGGCAATGAACTGCATGCCTACATTCTACAGCCATTCAGACGTCCCTTCTAAGCATTCATTTTTCATTAGTCATTTCATCTAATTTTAGACTTCATATTTTGCAATTTTTCTGCTTTGGTCTCAAATCACTATATCATTTATGCAAAGGTTACCCTAACTATGTTTATTTGTGTGAACACTCCGAGGCCATTTCCTCACCACACACAATATGCCTACACCAAAATATTGCTAGAATTCAGAAGTTATTTCATTTAAAACAGCCTATTTATCAGCAATGAGTCCTGGTGAGGCAGTATTTCATTTCCAAATGCTTGGGGTTAATACAAATAGCCATCCTTTGCTTTTCTGAGAGCCTGCTCATGTGCCATCTTCTACCTTGGGCAGCCTTAAACTCTGGGCACTGTCCACATTAATCAAGTGTTTCTCAGATCATGAAAACCTACTTGGGTCCATTAAGGTAAGCCTGCCAAGTAATGCTGGTGGCATGGGATGTGGTGCTATTAGGTCAGGATCTTGGGCAAACCTAGCTTCTGGCTTCTTAGATTGTCTGTTGCCTATCAATTTAATTCTCTTTCCTTCTTTTTTTCACATGTGAAAAAACCAGCGCTTCTGAGAAGGCCAGAATGTAAAAATAACTAGGAATTTTGTTGTAGCCAAGTCTTCTCCATAAAAGCAAGGAGGCAGAAGAACAAAGGAGTAAGAGAGGCACATCAGAAACCATGGTGATGTAAGAAACAGAAAATATCAATACAAGCTTACTTTTTTTTAAACCCTTACCCTTCTGTCTTAGAATCAATACTGTGTATTGGTTCCAAGGCTGAAGAGTGGTAAGGCCTAAGGAATAGGGGTTAAGAGGCTTTCCCAGGGTTATACAACTAGGAATCTGAGGCCAGGAAAGAAAGAAAGAAAGAAAGAAAGAAAGAAAGAAAGAAAGAAAGAAAGAAAGAAAGAAAGAAAGAAAGAAAGAAAGAAAGAAAGAAAGAAAGAAAGAAAGAAAGAAAGAAAGAAAGAAAGAAAGAAAGAAAGAAAGAAAGAAAGAAAGAAAGAAAGGAAGGAAGGAAGGAAGGAAGGAAGGAAGGAAGGAAGGAAGGAAGGAAGGAAGGAAGGAAGAAAGAAAGAAAGAAAGAAAGAAAGAAAGAAAGAAAGAAAGAAAGAAAGAAAGAAAGAAAGAAAGAAAGAAAGAAAGAAAGAAAGAAAGAAAGAAAGAAAGAAAGAAAGAAAGAAAGAAAGAAAGAAAGAAAGAAAAAGAAAGGATAAAAAAGGACGAAAGAAAGAAACAAAGAAAGAGTCACAGGTCCTGACAGGTTCATGTAACCTTTTGGTTTCATCCCCAAGTTTATTCACATAGTATTCAGAAAAGCCTCATAGACCCAGACACAATACAGCTTCTGTGAGGTTTTGTTAGGTAGAGTCCCCTAAGTGTTTTGGGGTATAGTTTATGAGAAGGGATTAACAGGGGATTTTCTAATCCTGAGTTAAATAGTTATTTGGGGCCATTGATTTAAAGACAGCAGAGAAGGCAGGTTTAATCCTTGTCTGAGGACTTCTCTTGGCCTTTTCTCACTTCCTGGCTAAGTACAGTGGATCTTAAACCAAGGCAATGCACTGAAAATGCCAGGGAAAGGCCACTTGCACCCCTTGCAAATGGCAAGGTAAAAACTCCTGATGAGGATGAGTAGTTGAAGCCCAGAAGATGGTAGGAGAGAGCAGCTTGACAATGATGAGATCAGTGGAGACACCTATGGGAGATGATGCAATACATAGCAGAGACAATATGGCATCTAGCAGAGAAAAGAGATGCAGACAAAAGAGATCCAATAAAACCTCATAGATGGTATGTAGGATCTTTGCCTATGAGGCTCTTCTGAATAGTATGCAAATCAACTGAGAGGCAAAACCAAGAAGGCTACATGAACCTGGCAGGGCTATGCCTTTGCTTCCCCCCCCCCCCATTTTAAATATTTTTTTATGCCCAGCAGAAAACAGTATGATATGACCAAAGATCACCAAATTCTGCAACATATGGGGCCATGAGTAAAGTCATATTACACATCAGTATCCTCACCAGATACTAATCTGAATTGTTATCCCCAGAAAGAAGTCCCCAATATGAATGAAATTTAAAAATCCAGCCCCTAAATTCCCCAAATTCTCTGAGGTACATAATAGGTGAAAATAAATTGCTTGAGTTCTTTTTAAGTAAAAGAGAGATTTAAAAAGTTTTTGATTAAACTTTTTTGTAAATATGCATGCATATATATTATATATACATATATATATATATGAATAATCTTATAGATTGAAGGAATTGAGGAGATTAGAACAGCAAGTGGTAGGGATATTTGAGTGAATTACACTGACTCCATCTTGTGACTCAATTCTGGACCAGCTCAGTTCCCTTTCGATTCAGTTATGGGTCTAGTCTAATTTCTGGTTTGTGAGAAAACTTAATTCACTTGTTGGAATTGTGGAGAAATCTTACTGTATTGTTTGAAACTAGCCTTGCCTGACTGGGAAGCTTGACCATTTATTCCTGATGCTTGGGGATCCTAAACTAAGGACCCTAGGGTATGCTGATTAGAAACCTGGTGAGATCCAAAGATTGATTCAAGGAGTTTTCTCACAATTGTTCATCTCAAGGAACCCTCATGTCTTATCTGAAAATGGCCCTGTACTGGTTTATCAGTTATTGTTTCTATGTTCTTTTGATTGAATACAGAATCTTGGTGGGAATGGGACATCTCTTTTTTAATTTCAGGGTTATCTAATTTCAGTATATGTTTACTCTTCCCCCTCCAAACATGAAAAACCTTTGATCTTTCCTCCTATTAGAAATCAGATGACCCAATATTGTATCCTGGTTATTTGCTTTTTAAAAATCAGTTGTCTTATTTGACTATTTTAATGTAAAAAAGTTTGTCTCCTCCCTTTATTTGGAGTTCAGTGCCAAAGCTGAGGAGGTCTGGTCCTGGTTTGTGGAGCAACTAGCATGTATTTCTTAACAATATGCTTGGAAACTCAAACTGTATTTCAGAACTCCAAACCATCCCTCTTCTAAACTTCCCTGTTGTGAAGGATAACACCATCTTCTCAGTTGCTTAGGTTCACAGCCTCCATGTCCTCCTGAAATTCTCATTCTTACTACTCATTTTTTTGAATTTTGAATCAGTTGTCAACTTTTGTCATTTCTGCCTCTCCAACATCTATTGTATGCATCTCCTATTCACTCACACAGACATTCAGATGTTCAGATCTTCTTGCAATTGTCTCTTAATTGAGTTTCCTACCCCAACTTCTCCCTACTCTAGTCATCTTACACAACACTGTCAAAATTATTCCTTTAAAGCTAAGGTCTGGCCATATCACCTCAATTAAAAAACCTCCAGTAGTTCCATTACCTCTTAGATCAAATATAAATTCCTCTGGCCAAATGGAATGAGGCCAAAAAAAATTCCAGACCTCAAATAGTGACTGTCTGACACTAAGTAGAGCCATCTATCCTAAAAGACACATAGCCTTTTTGCCATGTCAAGGAGGCATCATGATTCATTATTTGTTCTCTAGGACCCTTATTTCTTTTTCAATTATTTAGAGTTTTCCTTCTTTTAGTGAGCTTTTCATTTACCTCAGTGAAGTCATGGTACATAATATTCTTTGGTTTTCTGCTTATTTCCCTCTGAATCAGTTTATATAAACCTTCCCCATGTTTTCATGAAATCCTAATATCTGTCATTTCTCATTGTACAATAAAGTTGCCTAACCTCTAGAGGCTACCTTTTTTTTTCAGCTACATTAGGGAAACTCATTTAGTTTTTATTCCTTGGTTGTTTCATAAATCAGTCACTGGAAGGATAGATCTGAGCTAGAGCTTTAAGAAAGAAAAGGATTTCAATAGACATATGTGGAAAAGTTCATTTTCAGGAATGAGGAAAGGTCTTTAGAAGTGTATAAAGATCTAAGAGCAGAGCGTTGGCAATATAATTAGAGAAATCCCTGAATCAGTCAGTAAATAATCACTTATTAAAGTGACTACGAATGTGCCAGATATTGTATGCTAAATGCTCAGGATATAAAAAAGGCAAAAGACTGTTCTAGCTCACAAGAAGTTCACAGTTTTAGAGGAAAGACACCAAGCAAACACATAAAAACAAATAAGCTGTGCATAGGATGAATGGGGTAAATTAATGAAGGAAAGCACTAGACTTAGGCTTCCTGTGAAAGATAAGATTTGAGTTAGAAGCCAGGGAAGTCAAGAGGCAGAGATGAGTAAGGAGAGCATTCTGCCATTGAGGACTGACAAAGAAAATGGCAGGAGCTGAGAGTCCAAGTGTCTTGTTTGTGGAATTGCAAGGAAGTCATTATCCCTGGACTAAGAGCACACAAGGGGTTTTAAGGTGAAAGAGAGCTCTGTTTGTCTATGCTTCCCAGTGAATGTTGTTCTGGTTAGGATGTTGACTGGTTTCCATGTGCTGGAGGCATGGTTCTTGGGCTTGTGGATTCATCTGACACATTCTAGGGATCTATGATGAAGCTTAACAGTCTGGGAACCTGGGAGAGTAAGTTTGAGATTCTGCATCCTATGAGCTAGCCCTGAGATCCTGACATTTAAAGTAGATTGGAATTCTCTCACATGATCAATATGGAAATAGGTTTTTCATGATCATACATGTATAACCCAGACCAAATTGTTTACCATCTCAGGGAGGGGGGAGGAAAGGGAAGGAGAAAGACAAATTGGATCCTATAATTTCAGAAAAGGTATATTGAAAATTGTTACATGTAATTGGGCAAATAAAATATTATAAATAACTAAACATAGTAGGCTGGAGTAGAGAAGCAAGTTGGCTTAATGAATAGAATTCCAGACCTAGAATTGGGAGGATCTGGGTTCAAATGTGGCTTTCCTAGCTATGTGACCCTGAACAAGTTATTTACTGGTCTTCTGCCTTGAATTTGATAGATTCTAAGATAGAAGGTCAGTGTTTAAAAATAAACAAATCAAATAAAGTAGACTGGAGCATAATAGAAAAGTCTGGATCAAGGAGGACGACTGAGGAAAGAGGTTCACTATTATCCCCAAATCTCTGACTATTGCAAACATTCTGACATGATTTTTTGCCTGTTGTTTTGAATAGTTTTTATCATTTTCCACCTTTCTGCTTTTCTTTCAAATCACTACCTTGCACCTGTTCTTGTGTTGACATCTTTGATTGCCTGATTAAGGTTTAATAGAGGTATCATGTACCCTAAAATATGGTCTTATTTATCACTAATGCATATTAATAAGTAATGATATTTATATGTTTCCAAATAAAAATCTTTAAGTAATTGTTGCTTCTTGGCAAGCTTCATACATTCCATTTAGAACTGTATTTGTTTTCCAAAAGACTATTAAAAATTAATTGGCCTTCACCCC